>NW_026683898.1:0-17551 GCF_030247195.1 Topomyia yanbarensis | reverse complement strand
GGTGTTACTTTCCATTCAAAGACTACTTAACCGATTTCTTTCAAACACAGTCTAGGTAAAAAATAGCTAAACCCTACATACTCAAATTAGATTTCCCAGTTCGGTAATTCTTTTGACGAAAGTTTCGGTAAAGATCAAAAGATAACCGGTTTTTCGGTAAACTTGATTTATTTGGCAGAAAATACTTAAAATTTTACCGAACAGTTTGTTATATACGAACGGTTTTACCATAATCTGTTATTGAAATTTCAATTCATTCGGTAATGTATAATTCCCGAATCCGGTATAAAAATACCGAACGTAAGCTAAAATTATCTCTTCATTACCTAATTTCGGTACATTATGTTATTCATGAAAATTAATTGTCAAATCGCGGCCATTTGTAACTTTATGAAGTGTTTGGCAGAAAGTTTTTTGTTTATTCTTTTGTGGTCGCGCCCGTAAATAAAAAATTATCTTTTAAGGAAATGTCCGGTAAGCATTTCTTTAGCTCAAACGCAATGCATTGGAACGCCAGCTATAGCGACCGTTGAAATCCATCTATTATACATCCGCCACCGCTGCCATTCCGATGCATTACGACGCATAGATCTTCATTAATCGCAGTAAAAATCTTCCAGGTTCTTTCTAGTATCGAATAGCTGGTTTCCATTTTTTCGATTGAAGTGTCATTCAAGCTACAATAAAAGTTATACATTGTTTTTTATAATTAAATCCGAACCATTTTTACATTTCTTACAAAAGAAATGTATAGGATTCGCTCAAATTTTGAAAACTTTTTCCGAGTCCCGGAGGGCCGAGTTTCATATACCAATCGACTCAGCTCGACAAATTGAGACAATGTCTCTGTGTGTGTGTGTGTGTGTACAAAATGTCATGTAATTATCTCAGAAATGGCTGAACCGATCTTAATGAAACTAGTTTCTAATGAAAGGCCTGACGTTGCCATTTGACACTATTATTTTTGATTTTCTATATGTTGTTTACTTTTTGAGATATGGGCGATTTTGTCAAAACAGAGCCGGTGCAAATAACTTTCGAACGAAACAATATTGTCCCACAAACTGCACATAAATAGAAAGCTTGTAAAAATACCTTTCTAACAATCTATAGATTGTCAAAATCCGTGCGCGAGCGGCGGAGATATTAATCATTTTGTATTTTTAGTCCTCGCTTACCAATTTCCATTAATGAAAAATGAGATTGTTTCATACAGAGTATTGCTTGACTGGTGTTTTAGGGGCAAAACTAAACCGATTTTGAATATCGGGGTATGAAAACACATCTACGTGATTCGAGGAATTCGATGTTGAGAACATTTTGTGAATTACCTTTATAATAAATGAACTATTTCTCAAAAATCAATATATAAGTTCACTTCAAAGACAAAATAATGTGTTGATAAAGAAACAGTGAGTTCTAGTATTTATTCCTTGGATTAGGCATTGCGTTCAATCATGAGGTGGATGGTATATCAATACCAATACAGATCAACAAGTAATTCACCTAGTAGTGAGATAAAAGATTTCTAATATAATTATACTTGTGGCGTCACCGAAGCAACTGTATGTTTGAAGCCCAAAAATCTAGCGAAAATTTAGCTTTTTTGCAAGATTTAGGTTATACTGGCTATGGCGCAAAAATTACTGCTTACATTATTTATGATAAGAATGTAAGACTCAATATATCATAATAATATAGCTATAAAAATAATGTCACTGCATTAACCATCATTTGTCATTCCTCACACGCACCCCCCATCTCTCTCTCTCTCTCTCTCTCTCTCTCTCTCTCTCTCTCTCTCTCTCTCTCTTTCTCTCTCTGTCTCTCTTCTATCGCATCTATCTAGCAATTTATGTATCCATTTCTAAGTTGTGCGATAAGATCTTCTGCCAATCTGAAATATTTATTAATTGTAATTGCGAAGGTTTGAGAAAACAAAACTATTTTTTGTCTGCTGCTACATCAACTCAACTTTAATTAAATTGTATTCAAAGCCTGTATCTATTCATGGCTATATCAGAAAAATATTTGGCTTAACTGGGTAATATGAAAGTTTGACGATGAAAATTTTCAAAAGAGACATTCCACGTGCTATTTAAGCTATTCGTATCTCTATTGAATTTTGAATGAAATATATGCTCAAAGACTGAAAGTTGAAGCCAGCACGATTGGAATTGCCATCAACGTTTCGAAGACAAAATACATGAGAGGAAAAGGTTCTAGAGACGACAATGTGAACCTCCCACCCGAGTTCGGATTGACGGTGACGAAATTGAGATGGTCGACGAATTCATGTATTTGGACTCACTGGTAACCGACGACAATGATAACAGCAGAGAAATTCAGAGACGGATCTTAGCGGGAAATCGTGCCAACTTTGGACTCCAGAGGACGCTCCGGTCGAACAAAATTCGCCGCCGCACGAAGTTGATTATCTTCAAGACGCTGATTAGATCGGTGGTCGTCTACGGCCACGAGACCTGGACTATGCTCGTGGAGGACCAACGCGCCCTTGGAGTTTTCGAACGAAAGGTGTTGCGTACCATCTATGGTGGCGTGCAGATGGAAGACGGAACGTTGCGCAGGCGAATGTACCATGAGTTGTATCAGCTGCACATTCGTTGTATTGGTACGAACTTTCATGAGAAAAAACGGATCAAAGACCAAAAATATCCACAAATTAGATCCAGGAAAAGAAGTCTCCCAAAGTACCCACTCTCGATGGGGGATGCAACTACAATGTATCTTCTAACTTATCGTCGTCCATATTTGGATATACTGAGTAGTTTGAACCATTTCTTTTTCACAGTATTGGTCTGTATAGGACTTATTTATCCATATTTCCTGCACGAGAATTCCATACGAAACAATATGAAAGCTATAAGGATGAATGGAAAGAGACTGCATTGCAATCAACTGAATTCACGGCTTTTATGCTATCAACATAGCTTAGACATTTCACACTATTTACTTCAATGCAAATAAAAACTTTGAAATATCTACCTGTCTCATTCACGAATCGCATTCTCCCTGTCGTTCTCTGTTTAAGGGGCTTGAAAGCACATGTGACCTTGTCTCATTTTACTATATTCAATTGCACGTTAAAATACTGGACCAGTAAATTCTATTCTGTACATAAATCTTTTTTTCGGGAATATGTGGCCAAAAAGTAAAATTCGAATTCGTCAAGTAAAGAAGCATGAAAACAAAAAGATTAAAACCAAAAAAAGGTGGAAGCCGTAGAAAGTCCATTGCATATTTATTAGCCTTTTCTCAGAAGATGGGATTCTCAAAAACATTTCAAAACTTTCTGATGCAATGGCTCTCAAATTCGTACAATCCGGTTTATTCATTTTCTTTATTTGAAAATGTTTTTGGCTTCAAATACGACCTTTTCATTTTAATTATTTATTTCATTCCGCATCTTTTATTCGTTTTGTTCATCTGCGTTCATTTTACTTATTTTATTCGTTTCATTCTTTGGATTCACTCTGATCAGTTTATTCCTTTTGTGCATTTTACTCATATCATTCATAGTTTTCATTGTATGCATTTTATTCATTTTTCCAGTTTATTCATTTTGTTCAGTTTCTTCATTTTAATAATCTGACTACTTTTTCAGTTTTAATCATTTCATCCAAATAATTTATTTGATTCAATTTATTTCTTTATATAAATTTATAACCTTTTACCATTGTTCAATTTTTCATTTTAATCAATGCATTTAATTCTGCTCATTTTCTTCTTTTTAGTCATTTTATCACTTCAGCTCATTTTGTTTATTTGATTCGTTTGTTTTATTTATGCTTTTCATTTATTTTTTACTTTATTCACTTTGTTCATCCATTATTTTTATTTATATGATCCATTTCATTAATTTGATTCATTGTATTCACTGGATGAATTAAATCAATTTGATTCATTTAATTAATTTGATTCATGTGATTGATTTGATTGATTTGATTGATTTGATTGATTTGATTGATTTGATTGATTTGATTGATTTGATTGATTTGATTGATTTGATTGATTTGATTGATTTGATTGATTTGATTGATTTGATTGATTTGATTGATTTGATTGATTTGATTGATTTGATTGATTTGATTGATTTGATTGATTTGATTGATTTGATTGATTTGATTGATTTGATTGATTTGATTGATTTGATTGATTTGATTGATTTGATTGATTTGATTGATTTGATTGATTTGATTGATTTGATTGATTTGATTGATTTGATTGATTTGATTGATTTGATTGATTTGATTGATTTGATTGATTTGATTGATTTGATTGATTTGATTGATTTGATTGATTTGATTGATTTGATTGATTTGATTGATTTGATTGATTTGATTGATTTGATTGATTTGATTGATTTGATTGATTTGATTGATTTGATTGATTTGATTGATTTGATTGATTTGATTGATTTGATTGATTTGATTGATTTGATTGATTTGATTGATTTGATTGATTTGATTGATTTGATTGATTTGATTGATTTGATTGATTTGATTGATTTGATTGATTTGATTGATTTGATTGATTTGATTGATTTGATTGATTTGATTGATTTGATTGATTTGATTGATTTGATTGATTTGATTGATTTGATTGATTTGATTGATTTGATTGATTTGATTGATTTGATTGATTTGATTGATTTGATTGATTTGATTGATTTGATTGATTTGATTGATTTGATTGATTTGATTGATTTGATTGATTTGATTGATTTGATTGATTTGATTGATTTGATTGATTTGATTGATTTGATTGATTTGATTGATTTGATTGATTTGATTGATTTGATTGATTTGATTGATTTGATTGATTTGATTGATTTGATTGATTTGATTGATTTGATTGATTTGATAATGCTATATTTCACCCTAAGGAGGAAAAATTGGTAAAAACCAAAATTTCTCACTAGGGTGAAAATTTGTTGGTAAAAACCAGTCTTTGTACAGGAGGGCACAAATCCTTATTTCATACTATGTTGCGTTTCGGCTTCGCCTCATCAGAAACCGACACTAACACATTGTCGGAATAGATTAGCGCCGGCTTGACGCAAATCCCTTTAAACTAAAACACACTATGTGTTTCAATCAAACGACTGATCAAACGTGATGTCCCGTTCGAGCAGAAGTTCTGTTTATGCCGATGAGACACAAGTGAAGCCTAAACTTGTCTTGGCTTAGCAGGCCTATGCGAAAGCACTATGCTATATTTCACCCTAAGGAGGAAAAATTGGTAAAAACCAAAATTTCTCACTAGGGTGAAAATTTGTTGGTAAAAACCAGTCTTTGTACAGGAGGGCACAAATCCTTTACAGGAGGGCACAAATCCTTATTTCATACTATGTTGCGTTTCGGCTTCGCCTCATCAGAAACCGACACTAACACATTGTCGGAATAGATTAGCGCCGGCTTGACGCAAATCCCTTAAAACTAAAACACACTATGTGTTTCAATCAAACGACTGATCAAACGTGATGTCCCGTTCGAGCAGAAGTTCTGTTTATGCCGATGAGACACAAGTGAAGCCGAAACTTGTTTTGGCTTAGCAAGCCTATGCGAAAAGCCGGCGCTAATCTATTCCGACAATGTGTTAGTGTCGGTTTCTGATGAGGCGAAGCCGAAACGCAACATAGTATGAAATAAGGATTTGTGCCCTCCTGTACAAAGACTGGTTTTTACCAACAAATTTTCACCCTAGTGAGAAATTTTGGTTTTTACCAAATTTTCCTCCTTAGGGTGAAATATAGCATAGTGCTTTCGCATAGGCCTGCTAAGCCAAGACAAGTTTCGGCTTCACTTGTGTCTCATCGGCATAAACAGAACTTCTGCTCGAACGGGACATCACGTTTGATCAGTCGTTTGATTGAAACACATAGTGTGTTTTAGTTTTAAGGGATTTGCGTCAAGCCGGCGCTAATCTATTCCGACAATACGTTAGTGTCGGTTTCTGATGAGGCGAAGCCGAAACGCAACATAGTATGAAATAAGGATTTGTGCCCTCCTGTACAAAGACTGGTTTTTACCAACAAATTTTCACCCTAGTGAGAAATTTTGGTTTTTACCAATTTTTCCTCCTTAGGGTGAAATATAGCATAGTGCTTTCGCATAGGCCTGCTAAGCCAAGACAAGTTTCGGCTTCACTTGTGTCTCATCGGCATAAACAGAACTTCTGCTCGAACAGGACATCACGTTTGATCAGTCGTTTGATTGAAACACATAGTGTGTTTTAGTTTTAAGGGATTTGCGTCAACCCGGCGCTAATCTATTCCGACAATGTGTTAGTGTCGGTTTCTGATGAGGCGAAGCCGAAACGCAACATAGTATGAAATAAGGATTTGTGCCCTCCTGTACAAAGACTGGTTTTTACCAACAAATTTTCACCCTAGTGAGAAATTTTGGTTTTTACCAATTTTTCCTCCTTAGGGTGAAATATAGCATAGTGCTTTCGCATAGGCCTGCTAAGCCAAGACAAGTTTCGGCTTCACTTGTGTCTCATCGGCATAAACAGAACTTCTGCTCGAACGGGACATCACGTTTGATCAGTCGTTTGATTGAAACACATAGTGTGTTTTAGTTTTAAGGGATTTGCGTCAAGCCGGCGCTAATCTATTCCGACAATGTGTTAGTGTCGGTTTCTGATGAGGCGAAGCCGAAACGCAACATAGTATGAAATAAGGATTTGTGCCCTCCTGTACAAAGACTGGTTTTTACCAACAAATTTTCACCCTAGTGAGAAATTTTGGTTTTTACCAATTTTTCCTCCTTAGGGTGAAATATAGCATAGTGCTTTCGCATAGGCCTGCTAAGCCAAGACAAGTTTCGGCTTCACTTGTGTCTCATCGGCATAAACAGAACTTCTGCTCGAACAGGACATCACGTTTGATCAGTCGTTTGATTGAAACACATAGTGTGTTTTAGTTTTAAGGGA
The DNA here is from genome assembly GCF_030247195.1 of Topomyia yanbarensis. Taxonomy (NCBI): domain Eukaryota; kingdom Metazoa; phylum Arthropoda; class Insecta; order Diptera; family Culicidae; genus Topomyia; species Topomyia yanbarensis. The sequence goes on along the minus strand of NW_026683898.1, from coordinate 10,594 downwards.
TTTGCGTCAACCCGGCGCTAATCTATTCCGACAATGTGTTAGTGTCGGTTTCTGATGAGGCGAAGCCGAAACGCAACATAGTATGAAATAAGGATTTGTGCCCTCCTGTACAAAGACTGGTTTTTACCAACAAATTTTCACCCTAGTGAGAAATTTTGGTTTTTACCAATTTTTCCTCCTTAGGGTGAAATATAGCATAGTGCTTTCGCATAGGCCTGCTAAGCCAAGACAAGTTTCGGCTTCACTTGTGTCTCATCGGCATAAACAGAACTTCTGCTCGAACGGGACATCACGTTTGATCAGTCGTTTGATGGCGCTAATCTATTCCGACAATGTGTTAGTGTCGGTTTCTGATGAGGCGAAGCCGAAACGCAACATAGTATGATTTGATTTGATTGATTTGATTGATTTGATTGATTTGATTGATTTGATTGATTTGATTGATTTGATTGATTTGATTGATTTGATTGATTTGATTGATTTGATTGATTTGATTGATTTGATTGATTTGATTGATTTGATTGATTTGATTGATTTGATTGATTTGATTGATTTGATTGATTTGATTGATTTGATTGATTTGATTGATTTGATTGATTTGATTGATTTGATTGATTTGATTGATTTGATTGATTTGATTGATTTGATTGATTTGATTGATTTGATTGATTTGATTGATTTGATTGATTTGATTGATTTGATTGATTTGATTGATTTGATTGATTTGATTGATTTGATTGATTTGATTGATTTGATTGATTTGATTGATTTGATTGATTTGATTGATTTGATTGATTTGATTGATTTGATTGATTTGATTGATTTGATTGATTTGATTGATTTGATTGATTTGATTGATTTGATTGATTTGATTGATTTGATTGATTTGATTGATTTGATTGATTTGATTGATTTGATTGATTTGATTGATTTGATTGATTTGATTGATTTGATTGATTTGATTGATTTGATTGATTTGATTGATTTGATTGATTTGATTGATTTGATTGATTTGATTGATTTGATTGATTTGATTGATTTGATTGATTTGATTGATTTGATTGATTTGATTGATTTGATTGATTTGATTGATTTGATTGATTTGATTGATTTGATTGATTTGATTGATTTGATTGATTTGATTGATTTGATTGATTTGATTGATTTGATTGATTTGATTGATTTGATTGATTTGATTGATTTGATTGATTTGATTGATTTGATTGATTTGATTGATTTGATTGATTTGATTGATTTGATTGATTTGATTGATTTGATTGATTTGATTGATTTGATTGATTTGATTGATTTGATTGATTTGATTGATTTGATTGATTTGATTGATTTGATTGATTTGATTGATTTGATTGATTTGATTGATTTGATTGATTTGATTGATTTGATTGATTTGATTGATTTGATTGATTTGATTGATTTGATTGATTTGATTGATTTGATTGATTTGATTGATTTGATTGATTTGATTGATTTGATTGATTTGATTGATTTGATTGATTTGATTGATTTGATTGATTTGATTGATTTGATTGATTTGATTGATTTGATTGATTTGATTGATTTGATTGATTTGATTGATTTGATTGATTTGATTGATTTGATTGATTTGATTGATTTGATTGATTTGATTGATTTGATTGATTTGATTGATTTGATTGATTTGATTGATTTGATTGATTTGATTGATTTGATTGATTTGATTGATTTGATTGATTTGATTGATTTGATTGATTTGATTGATTTGATTGATTTGATTGATTTGATTGATTTGATTGATTTGATTGATTTGATTGATTTGATTGATTTGATTGATTTGATTGATTTGATTGATTTGATTGATTTGATTGATTTGATTGATTTGATTGATTTGATTGATTTGATTGATTTGATTGATTTGATTGATTTGATTGATTTGATTGATTTGATTGATTTGATTGATTTGATTGATTTGATTGATTTGATTGATTTGATTGATTTGATTGATTTGATTGATTTGATTGATTTGATTGATTTGATTGATTTGATTGATTTGATTGATTTGATTGATTTGATTGATTTGATTGATTTGATTGATTTGATTGATTTGATTGATTTGATTGATTTGATTGATTTGATTGATTTGATTGATTTGATTGATTTGATTGATTTGATTGATTTGATTGATTTGATTGATTTGATTGATTTGATTGATTTGATTGATTTGATTGATTTGATTGATTTGATTGATTTGATTGATTTGATTGATTTGATTGATTTGATTGATTTGATTGATTTGATTGATTTGATTGATTTGATTGATTTGATTGATTTGATTGATTTGATTGATTTGATTGATTTGATTGATTTGATTGATTTGATTGATTTGATTGATTTGATTGATTTGATTGATTTGATTGATTTGATTGATTTGATTGATTTGATTGATTTGATTGATTTGATTGATTTGATTGATTTGATTGATTTGATTGATTTGATTGATTTGATTGATTTGATTGATTTGATTGATTTGATTGATTTGATTGATTTGATTGATTTGATTGATTTGATTGATTTGATTGATTTGATTGATTTGATTGATTTGATTGATTTGATTGATTTGATTGATTTGATTGATTTGATTGATTTGATTGATTTGATTGATTTGATTGATTTGATTGATTTGATTGATTTGATTGATTTGATTGATTTGATTGATTTGATTGATTTGATTGATTTGATTGATTTGATTGATTTGATTGATTTGATTGATTTGATTGATTTGATTGATTTGATTGATTTGATTGATTTGATTGATTTGATTGATTTGATTGATTTGATTGATTTGATTGATTTGATTGATTTGATTGATTTGATTGATTTGATTGATTTGATTGATTTGATTGATTTGATTGATTTGATTGATTTGATTGATTTGATTGATTTGATTGATTTGATTGATTTGATTGATTTGATTGATTTGATTGATTTGATTGATTTGATTGATTTGATTGATTTGATTGATTTGATTGATTTGATTGATTTGATTGATTTGATTGATTTGATTGATTTGATTGATTTGATTGATTTGATTGATTTGATTGATTTGATTGATTTGATTGATTTGATTGATTTGATTGATTTGATTGATTTGATTGATTTGATTGATTTGATTGATTTGATTGATTTGATTGATTTGATTGATTTGATTGATTTGATTGATTTGATTGATTTGATTGATTTGATTGATTTGATTGATTTGATTGATTTGATTGATTTGATTGATTTGATTGATTTGATTGATTTGATTGATTTGATTGATTTGATTGATTTGATTGATTTGATTGATTTGATTGATTTGATTGATTTGATTGATTTGATTGATTTGATTGATTTGATTGATTTGATTGATTTGATTGATTTGATTGATTTGATTGATTTGATTGATTTGATTGATTTGATTGATTTGATTGATTTGATTGATTTGATTGATTTGATTGATTTGATTGATTTGATTGATTTGATTGATTTGATTGATTTGATTGATTTGATTGATTTGATTGATTTGATTGATTTGATTGATTTGATTGATTTGATTGATTTGATTGATTTGATTGATTTGATTGATTTGATTGATTTGATTGATTTGATTGATTTGATTGATTTGATTGATTTGATTGATTTGATTGATTTGATTGATTTGATTGATTTGATTGATTTGATTGATTTGATTGATTTGATTGATTTGATTGATTTGATTGATTTGATTGATTTGATTGATTTGATTGATTTGATTGATTTGATTGATTTGATTGATTTGATTGATTTGATTGATTTGATTGATTTGATTGATTTGATTGATTTGATTGATTTGATTGATTTGATTGATTTGATTGATTTGATTGATTTGATTGATTTGATTGATTTGATTGATTTGATTGATTTGATTGATTTGATTGATTTGATTGATTTGATTGATTTGATTGATTTGATTGATTTGATTGATTTGATTGATTTGATTGATTTGATTGATTTGATTGATTTGATTGATTTGATTGATTTGATTGATTTGATTGATTTGATTGATTTGATTGATTTGATTGATTTGATTGATTTGATTGATTTGATTGATTTGATTGATTTGATTGATTTGATTGATTTGATTGATTTGATTGATTTGATTGATTTGATTGATTTGATTGATTTGATTGATTTGATTGATTTGATTGATTTGATTGATTTGATTGATTTGATTGATTTGATTGATTTGATTGATTTGATTGATTTGATTGATTTGATTGATTTGATTGATTTGATTGATTTGATTGATTTGATTGATTTGATTGATTTGATTGATTTGATTGATTTGATTGATTTGATTGATTTGATTGATTTGATTGATTTGATTGATTTGATTGATTTGATTGATTTGATTGATTTGATTGATTTGATTGATTTGATTGATTTGATTGATTTGATTGATTTGATTGATTTGATTGATTTGATTGATTTGATTGATTTGATTGATTTGATTGATTTGATTGATTTGATTGATTTGATTGATTTGATTGATTTGATTGATTTGATTGATTTGATTGATTTGATTGATTTGATTGATTTGATTGATTTGATTGATTTGATTGATTTGATTGATTTGATTGATTTGATTGATTTGATTGATTTGATTGATTTGATTGATTTGATTGATTTGATTGATTTGATTGATTTGATTGATTTGATTGATTTGATTGATTTGATTGATTTGATTGATTTGATTGATTTGATTGATTTGATTGATTTGATTGATTTGATTGATTTGATTGATTTGATTGATTTGATTGATTTGATTGATTTGATTGATTTGATTGATTTGATTGATTTGATTGATTTGATTGATTTGATTGATTTGATTGATTTGATTGATTTGATTGATTTGATTGATTTGATTGATTTGATTGATTTGATTGATTTGATTGATTTGATTGATTTGATTGATTTGATTGATTTGATTGATTTGATTGATTTGATTGATTTGATTGATTTGATTGATTTGATTGATTTGATTGATTTGATTGATTTGATTGATTTGATTGATTTGATTGATTTGATTGATTTGATTGATTTGATTGATTTGATTGATTTGATTGATTTGATTGATTTGATTGATTTGATTGATTTGATTGATTTGATTGATTTGATTGATTTGATTGATTTGATTGATTTGATTGATTTGATTGATTTGATTGATTTGATTGATTTGATTGATTTGATTGATTTGATTGATTTGATTGATTTGATTGATTTGATTGATTTGATTGATTTGATTGATTTGATTGATTTGATTGATTTGATTGATTTGATTGATTTGATTGATTTGATTGATTTGATTGATTTGATTGATTTGATTGATTTGATTGATTTGATTGATTTGATTGATTTGATTGATTTGATTGATTTGATTGATTTGATTGATTTGATTGATTTGATTGATTTGATTGATTTGATTGATTTGATTGATTTGATTGATTTGATTGATTTGATTGATTTGATTGATTTGATTGATTTGATTGATTTGATTGATTTGATTGATTTGATTGATTTGATTGATTTGATTGATTTGATTGATTTGATTGATTTGATTGATTTGATTGATTTGATTGATTTGATTGATTTGATTGATTTGATTGATTTGATTGATTTGATTGATTTGATTGATTTGATTGATTTGATTGATTTGATTGATTTGATTGATTTGATTGATTTGATTGATTTGATTGATTTGATTGATTTGATTGATTTGATTGATTTGATTGATTTGATTGATTTGATTGATTTGATTGATTTGATTGATTTGATTGATTTGATTGATTTGATTGATTTGATTGATTTGATTGATTTGATTGATTTGATTGATTTGATTGATTTGATTGATTTGATTGATTTGATTGATTTGATTGATTTGATTGATTTGATTGATTTGATTGATTTGATTGATTTGATTGATTTGATTGATTTGATTGATTTGATTGATTTGATTGATTTGATTGATTTGATTGATTTGATTGATTTGATTGATTTGATTGATTTGATTGATTTGATTGATTTGATTGATTTGATTGATTTGATTGATTTGATTGATTTGATTGATTTGATTGATTTGATTGATTTGATTGATTTGATTGATTTGATTGATTTGATTGATTTGATTGATTTGATTGATTTGATTGATTTGATTGATTTGATTGATTTGATTGATTTGATTGATTTGATTGATTTGATTGATTTGATTGATTTGATTGATTTGATTGATTTGATTGATTTGATTGATTTGATTGATTTGATTGATTTGATTGATTTGATTGATTTGATTGATTTGATTGATTTGATTGATTTGATTGATTTGATTGATTTGATTGATTTGATTGATTTGATTGATTTGATTGATTTGATTGATTTGATTGATTTGATTGATTTGATTGATTTGATTGATTTGATTGATTTGATTGATTTGATTGATTTGATTGATTTGATTGATTTGATTGATTTGATTGATTTGATTGATTTGATTGATTTGATTGATTTGATTGATTTGATTGATTTGATTGATTTGATTGATTTGATTGATTTGATTGATTTGATTGATTTGATTGATTTGATTGATTTGATTGATTTGATTGATTTGATTGATTTGATTGATTTGATTGATTTGATTGATTTGATTGATTTGATTGATTTGATTGATTTGATTGATTTGATTGATTTGATTGATTTGATTGATTTGATTGATTTGATTGATTTGATTGATTTGATTGATTTGATTGATTTGATTGATTTGATTGATTTGATTGATTTGATTGATTTGATTGATTTGATTGATTTGATTGATTTGATTGATTTGATTGATTTGATTGATTTGATTGATTTGATTGATTTGATTGATTTGATTGATTTGATTGATTTGATTGATTTGATTGATTTGATTGATTTGATTGATTTGATTGATTTGATTGATTTGATTGATTTGATTGATTTGATTGATTTGATTGATTTGATTGATTTGATTGATTTGATTGATTTGATTGATTTGATTGATTTGATTGATTTGATTGATTTGATTGATTTGATTGATTTGATTGATTTGATTGATTTGATTGATTTGATTGATTTGATTGATTTGATTGATTTGATTGATTTGATTGATTTGATTGATTTGATTGATTTGATTGATTTGATTGATTTGATTGATTTGATTGATTTGATTGATTTGATTGATTTGATTGATTTGATTGATTTGATTGATTTGATTGATTTGATTGATTTGATTGATTTGATTGATTTGATTGATTTGATTGATTTGATTGATTTGATTGATTTGATTGATTTGATTGATTTGATTGATTTGATTGATTTGATTGATTTGATTGATTTGATTGATTTGATTGATTTGATTGATTTGATTGATTTGATTGATTTGATTGATTTGATTGATTTGATTGATTTGATTGATTTGATTGATTTGATTGATTTGATTGATTTGATTGATTTGATTGATTTGATTGATTTGATTGATTTGATTGATTTGATTGATTTGATTGATTTGATTGATTTGATTGATTTGATTGATTTGATTGATTTGATTGATTTGATTGATTTGATTGATTTGATTGATTTGATTGATTTGATTGATTTGATTGATTTGATTGATTTGATTGATTTGATTGATTTGATTGATTTGATTGATTTGATTGATTTGATTGATTTGATTGATTTGATTGATTTGATTGATTTGATTGATTTGATTGATTTGATTGATTTGATTGATTTGATTGATTTGATTGATTTGATTGATTTGATTGATTTGATTGATTTGATTGATTTGATTGATTTGATTGATTTGATTGATTTGATTGATTTGATTGATTTGATTGATTTGATTGATTTGATTGATTTGATTGATTTGATTGATTTGATTGATTTGATTGATTTGATTGATTTGATTGATTTGATTGATTTGATTGATTTGATTGATTTGATTGATTTGATTGATTTGATTGATTTGATTGATTTGATTGATTTGATTGATTTGATTGATTTGATTGATTTGATTGATTTGATTGATTTGATTGATTTGATTGATTTGATTGATTTGATTGATTTGATTGATTTGATTGATTTGATTGATTTGATTGATTTGATTGATTTGATTGATTTGATTGATTTGATTGATTTGATTGATTTGATTGATTTGATTGATTTGATTGATTTGATTGATTTGATTGATTTGATTGATTTGATTGATTTGATTGATTTGATTGATTTGATTGATTTGATTGATTTGATTGATTTGATTGATTTGATTGATTTGATTGATTTGATTGATTTGATTGATTTGATTGATTTGATTGATTTGATTGATTTGATTGATTTGATTGATTTGATTGATTTGATTGATTTGATTGATTTGATTGATTTGATTGATTTGATTGATTTGATTGATTTGATTGATTTGATTGATTTGATTGATTTGATTGATTTGATTGATTTGATTGATTTGATTGATTTGATTGATTTGATTGATTTGATTGATTTGATTGATTTGATTGATTTGATTGATTTGATTGATTTGATTGATTTGATTGATTTGATTGATTTGATTGATTTGATTGATTTGATTCATTTGATTCATTTGATTTATTTGATTCATTTGATTCATTTGATTCATTTGAATCATTTGATTCATTTGATTCGTGTGATTCATTTGATTCATATGATTCATATGATTCATTTGATTCATTTGATTCATTTGATTCATTTAATTCATTTGATTCATTTGATTCATTTGATTCATTTGATTCATTTGATTCATTTGATTCATTTGATTCATTTGATTCATTTGAGACATTTGAGTCATTTGATTCATTTGATTCATTTGATTCATTTGATTCATTTGATTCATTTGATTCATTTGATTCATTTGATTCATTTGATTCATTTGATTCATTTGATTCATTTGATTCATTTGATTCATTTGATTCATTTGATTCATTTGATTCATTTGATTCATTTGATTCATTTGATTCATTTGATTCATTTGATTCATTTGATTCATTTGATTCATTTGATTCATTTGATTCATTTGATTCATTTGATTCATTTGATTCATTTGATTCATTTGATTCATTTGATTCATTTGATTCATTTGATTCATTTGATTCATTTGATTCATTTGATTCATTTGATTCATTTGATTCATTTGATTCATTTGATTCATTTGATTCATTTGATTCATTTGATTCATTTGATTCATTTGATTCATTTGATTCATTTGATTCATTTGATTCATTTGATTCATTTGATTCATTTGATTCATTTGATTCATTTGATTCATTTGATTCATTTGATTCATTTGATTCATTTGATTCATTTGATTCATTTGATTCATTTGATTCATTTGATTCATTTGATTCATTTGATTCATTTGATTCATTTGATTCATTTGATTCATTTGATTCATTTGATTCATTTGATTCATTTGATTCATTAGATTCATTTGATTCATTTGATTAATTTGATTAATTTGAATAATTTGATTAATTTGATTCATTTGATTGATTTGATTGATTTGGTTCATTTGATTCATTTCATTCATTTGATTCATTTCATTCATTTGATTCATTTGATTCATTTGATTCAGTTGATTCAGTTGATTCATTTGATTCATTTGATTCATTTGATTCATTTGACACATTTGATTCATTTGATTCATTTGGTTCATTTGATTCGTTTTATTCATATCTTTAATTTCATGCATTTCATGTTCAGTCATTCGTTTTATTTCATTCAATTTGTGAGTATGAGTTAATTTATTCTATTAATCTTATAACTATTTTTAAATTTAATCTTAATTTTTATGTAATAACCTAATCTAATTTGATTCGTGTATATTATAATTTTGATGTTCATTAATTTTTCTACTCATTTTATGAATTTAAAAACCTATTGTTTCATTTTTTGCTTTACTTTTTTATTTCGGTCGTTTTGTTGATTTCTATAATTTATTCAGTTTATTCGATATTTTATTCGTGCAAGACTAGAAACTGTTTACATCCCACCTCTAGTTGGGTGCCTACTTCTCGTGGGTTCTGCAAACTAATCCAATAGTGAAATGTGTAAGAAATGTCTCATCTCACTGCTAGGTGGATTAAATCGGTTTTTAATAATTGAGTTGAATTCAAAACAATGAATGTACCGAAAACGTTCGGTCACGTTTATAATAATAGTTATAATAGATTTTGACAGATCCGAAAAAAAATCTTAATTACCGAATGCTCTGTAACTAGTTCAATTACGGAACTGATTACCGAACGTTCAGCTGTTGAAATTTCGGTAAAAAATTACCGAATACTGCGAATATTTCTAAGTGTGTAAGTTGAGTTTTTAAGCAATTTTTAGATTTAGGGGGTGTTTAATCATAAAAAGGCGGAATTTTTCGTCAAAAATAGAAAATTAGCTAATACCCATCGCGCGTTGCTGCTACTTTCAACGAAATAGGAGGAAAACACAATTTATTCCGAAGCGCCATCTGGCGGGCAGATAATCC
>NW_026683897.1:0-17641 GCF_030247195.1 Topomyia yanbarensis | reverse complement strand
CAACCGAACAATAAAATAATGAAAAGTTTATATATAGGTCCACTACATGTTTGTTCGTATGGTTATTCGCATTGGGTTGCTTGACGAGAGCACTTGGTGGGGGAAAGACGGCATATTCCTTTGGTTAGGCCATTAGAAGCCGGACGGAAAGGAAAGGCTCATGCACGGCACGAGAACGAGCGAGAAAGCGATAGTAGTGCATATTAGCGCGATTCTGTCGGTCGGTTTTTCTCATCATTCATATTCGTTCAAGCACTAGCAAGCAGCCAGTCCAGCGAAGGAAAGCAGTTGGCAATAGCGACGGACGGAAAAAGTGCCCCAGCTACTGGTGACTCATTGGAACTGTCGCCCTGCAAGAATTTCGCCCCAACTAAAGGGCAACAGAGTAGGCTATCGTTCCAGCGTCTGGGTCGTGAGATTGTGCAGGACTGCAAAGTCGAGCTACGCTTACAAAGCTCAGTCGTAATGATGCCCCGAGAAGACAACGATGCCTGCTTGGTCGGTTTGTTCGAGAATGCAAAATAGTGCTTTCTAGCTCACCGTGTCCGCGGGGAGTGCGTCTGAATTATGCTCCCGCAATAAAACAATAAACGGTTCTTTACAGGACCAATTAATTGTGTTCTAATAAGAGTTAAACTGAAATTTACATTTTATGGTGCATAACAAATAATTTTCAGAAAGCAATATAAGCAATACGATGTGTGGAAAGAAAGAAAGAGAATTTAAATTATCCTCTCTCGCTCGTTTTCGTGCACTGCTTTTCTATTCCTTTCTGCTGCTACTACCATCATAACTAAAACGAATGTGCGTGTTCACCCACCATCCTATGGCCAGTGTTGCCACAATTGCATGTTGCTATTACACTTTGAATTATTTTATCGATTCTCTCTAGTGTTGATAAAATATAGAACGTGCAAAGTACACTAGTCGCATGCTTTTATTCGAACTTTTTGGCAGCCTCCGTTGATTAACTGCATAAATCGATTTGTTTGTGCAGCTCCTTGCTAGTAGCAAACTAAATAGCCTTTATCAGCGCTAACAAATAACACGAAAGAATTTAAATTTGTGAAAATCTTTTCCTTCCTTCTTTTCAAATCTGCAACATTCTTTGAAAATATTGTTTGAATGTTGCTATTGAAAAACTGAACATGCAAGTTTGCTAGCACTGGCCACTAGATTGAAGGCGATGGAAAGACAGAATATTCGTTTTGGTTATGCTAGTATTGGTAGCCGAACGGAAAGGAAAGGCGCAGGAATGGCACAAAAACGAGCGATAGTAGTGCTTTCTCGTGTGTTCATATATGAATATTGGTCGTTCGGTTTTTCTCATCATTCGTATTCGTTCAAGCACTAGCAAGCAGCCAGTCCAGCGAAGGAAAGCAGTTGGCAATAGCGACGGACGGAAAAAGCGCCCCAGCTACTGGTGACTCATCGGAACTGTCGCCCTGCAAGAATTTCGCCCCAACTAAAGGGCAACAGAGTAGGCTATCGTTCCAGCGTCTGGGTCGTGAGATTGTGCAGGACTGCAAAGTCGAGCTACGCTTACAAAGCTCAGTCGTAATGATGCCCCGAGAAGACAACGATGCCTACTTGGTCGGTTTGTTCGAGAATGCAAAATAGTGCTTTCTAGCTCACCGTGTCCGCGGGGAGTGCGTCTGAATTATGCTCCCGCAATAAAACAATAAACGGTTCTTTACAGGACCAATTAATTGTGTTCTAATAAGAGTTAAACTGAAATTTACATTTTATGGTGTATAACAATTTTCAGCAAGTAGGTTAGAAATACGATGTGTGGAAAGAAAGAAAGAGAATTTAAATTATCCTCTCTCGCTCGTTTTCGTGCACTGCTTTTCCATTCCTTTCTGCTGCTACTACCATCATAACTAAAACGAATGTGCGTGTTCACCCACCATCTCATGACCAGTGTTGCCACAATTGCATGTCGCTATTACAATTTGAATTATTTTATTGATCCTCTCTAGTATTGATAAAATGTAGAACGTGCAAAGTACACTAGTCGCATGCTTTTATTCGAACTTGGCAGCCTCCGTTGATTAACTGCATAAATCGATTTGTTTGTGCAGCTCCTTGCTAGTAGCAAACTAAATAGCCTTTATCAGCGCTAACAAATAACACGAAAGAATTTAAATTTGTGAAAATCTTTTCCTTCCTTCTTTTCAAATCTGCAACATTCTTTGAAAATATTGTTTGAATGTTGTTATTGAAAAACTGAACATGCAAGTTTGCTAGCACTGGCCACTAGATTGAAGGCGATGGAAAGACAGAATATTCGTTTTGGTTATGCTAGTATTGGTAGCCGAACGGAAAGGAAAGGCGCAGGAATGGCACAAAAACGAGCGATAGTAGTGCTTTCTCGTGTGTTCATATATGAATATTGGTCGTTCGGTTTTTCTCATCATTCGTATTCGTTCAAGCACTAGCAAGCAGCCAGTCCAGCGAAGGAAAGCAGTTGGCAATAGCGACGGACGGAAAAAGCGCCCCAGCTACTGGTGACTCATCGGAACTGTCGCCCTGCAAGAATTTCGCCCCAACTAAAGGGCAACAGAGTAGGCTATCGTTCCAGCGTCTGGGTCGTGAGATTGTGCAGGACTGCAAAGTCGAGCTACGCTTACAAAGCTCAGTCGTAATGATGCCCCGAGAAGACAACGATGCCTACTTGGTCGGTTTGTTCGAGAATGCAAAATAGTGCTTTCTAGCTCACCGTGTCCGCGGGGAGTGCGTCTGAATTATGCTCCCGCAATAAAACAATAAACGGTTCTTTACAGGACCAATTAATTGTGTTCTAATAAGAGTTAAACTGAAATTTACATTTTATGGTGTATAACAATTTTCAGCAAGTAGGTTAGAAATACGATGTGTGGAAAGAAAGAAAGAGAATTTAAATTATCCTCTCTCGCTCGTTTTCGTGCACTGCTTTTCCATTCCTTTCTGCTGCTACTACCATCATAACTAAAACGAATGTGCGTGTTCACCCACCATCTCATGACCAGTGTTGCCACAATTGCATGTCGCTATTACAATTTGAATTATTTTATTGATCCTCTCTAGTATTGATAAAATGTAGAACGTGCAAAGTACACTAGTCGCATGCTTTTATTCGAACTTGGCAGCCTCCGTTGATTAACTGCATAAATCGATTTGTTTGTGCAGCTCCTTGCTAGTAGCAAACTAAATAGCCTTTATCAGCGCTAACAAATAACACGAAAGAATTTAAATTTGTGAAAATCTTTTCCTTCCTTCTTTTCAAATCTGCAACATTCTTTGAAAATATTGTTTGAATGTTGTTATTGAAAAACTGAACATGCAAGTTTGCTAGCACTGGCCACTAGATTGAAGGCGATGGAAAGACAGAATATTCGTTTTGGTTATGCTAGTATTGGTAGCCGAACGGAAAGGAAAGGCGCAGGAATGGCACAAAAACGAGCGATGGTAGTGCTTTCTCGTGTGTTCATATATGAATATTGGTCGTTCGGTTTTTCTCATCATTCGTATTCGTTCAAGCACTAGCAAGCAGCCAGTCCAGCGAAGGAAAACAGTTGGCAATAGCGACGGACGGAAAAAGTGCCCCAGCTACTGGTGACTCATCGGAACTGTCGCCCTGCAAGAATTTCGCCCCAACTAAAGGGCAACAGAGTAGGCTATCGTTCCAGCGTCTGGGTCGTGAGATTGTGCAGGACTGCAAAGTTGAGCTACGCTTACAAAGCTCAGTCGTAATGATGCCCCGAGAAGACAACGATGCCTACTTGGTCGGTTTGTTCGAGAATGCAAAATAGTGCTTTCTAGCTCACCGTGTCCGCGGGGAGTGCGTCTGAATTATGCTCCCGCAATAAAACAATAAACGGTTCTTTACAGGACCAATTAATTGTGTTCTAATAAGAGTTAAACTGAAATTTACATTTTATGGTGTATAACAATTTTCAGCAAGTAGGTTAGAAATACGATATGTGGATAGAAAGAGAATTTAAATTATCCTCTCGCTCGTTTTCGCGCACTGCTTTTCCATTCCTTTCTGCTGCTAATACATCATAACTAAAACGAATGTGCGTGTTCACCCACCATCCTATGGCCAGTGTTGCCACAATTGCATGTTGCTATTACACTTTGAATTATTTTATCGATTCTCTCTAGTGTTGATAAAATATAGAACGTGCAAAGTACACTAGTCGCTTGCTTTTATTCGAACTTTTTGGCAGCCTCCTTTGATTAACTGCATAAATCATTAGATTTAAATTAACATCTCGAAGTGAAGTCACGATGCTCCGGTTATGTCACAGACATTACCCACCCATCTTTTTTTTTAGTTTAGAAGAGCGATAGTAGTTCGTATTCGACTACTATCGCTCTCTCGCTTGCTCGTTTTCGGGCCATTTGTCTTTTCATTCTTTTCTGCTACTAATACTAGCATAATCAAAACGAATGTGCGTCTTCCCACCATCCATTTAGTGAGCAGTGTTGCCAAACGCATTTTCAGTTTTTCATCAATAACATTTCAACAATATTTTCAAAGAATGCTGTAGATTCGAAAAAAAGAAAAATAGTTGGTGATGGAAAAGAATTCCCAATTAGAATTTTTAACCATAATTATAACGAATCATTTGAAAATGTCACATGCAAACGTAATTTCGTTGCATATCATTAGATTTGGATTAACGTCACAAGTGTAGTTACGACACTCCGGTTATGTCGCAGACATTACCCACCCATCTTTTAATGTAGAATATTTAATCTAGAAATCAGAATGTTCCAATGGTCGTTTCAGGCGACTTCAACATAGATGTTTCAAAACAAGAGAATTTGAAATTTGTGCATTTTATGAATGAATGTCTCAAGCTTCGTTTGATCTCTGATCCATCACAAGCAACTACACTTGCAGGCACATGCATTGATCTTGTATTTGTCAAAAACGGCAATGCAGAAACCCGACGATATATTTCGTACTTTTCATATCACAGACCAATACTTTCTTTAATTGATCCAGTGGTTTAATTTCAAATGTAAACAACGCTTGAAAAATTATAACCGGTTGACGACCTACACCTACACCAATCATGTCAGAATCGCCTCCTGGACAACAGCTAAGCCCGGAAATAGTAAGAAGTTAGAAGCATCCAACGAGAATCGAAGCCAGCGCATCTCCCCCACCAAGGCCAACAACGCCAACAAAAACGGTCCTTTTCAGGACTACCATCATTTTTGTAAAGAATAATTTGAAATATTCCTCGCCCAAATCACCTTTTGTCCGAAAATTCCAATGAATATCAACATATTTGAAGAACGTGTTCCTTATGTATTCTACATCTCTCCGGTTATGTCGCAGACATTACCCACCCATCTTTTTCGTGAAGACCACGAAACGACTTTCGTTGGGTTATTACGAAACAGCTTCGTTCGGCAAACGAATTGTTCGCTGCTATATACGAATATCTTTATAATATTTACGAGCACCATTCGTCGAACCGTCAACGTCAACAGAGCTTCAATATGGAGTCATTGTTGCTGTACGTCATATAATTGTTGATGATCACGACGATCTCCGTCTGACTATTTAGTAGTCGTATCCGTGTCCGCCGGTTTTAGGAAGATTTTCTAAACCTCTTCCGCTTCTAGTTGATCCAGAATCTGGAGCAGTACGGATTCAGTCGAGCCATCGCAAACTGCTCGATGGTTTTGTATGAATAATTTTGATTTTTTCTCTGCCGGAGTAATGTCAAAAGAATACGCTATTAAATACGAAAACTTCTCTTAGATGAACGAAATGAATTCGTGCGACCAACGGGATTGTTCGTAATATACATAGACGTTTATTGAAATAAACAAAACATTTCGTTTCATTCATGAAAATTAATGTCGTTTTCAACGACAACATTCGTGCAATGTACACTAAATAAGTAAAATTTACGAAAACTTTCGTTCATCAAGCGACCATTTCTTCATATCACAATAAAATCGATTTTGCCAGATCTGTTTAACTAAAAAAATCGGTGTTGTCAAACATCGATCCCAAAAGATCGAATGAAAAAATAAGAAGACAATAAATACGAAAACTTTTCTAAGATGAACGAAATGAATTCGTGCGACCAACGAAGTCGTTCGTAATATACACAAACATTTATTGAAATAAACGAATGATTTCATTTCATTCACGAAAAATAATGTCGTTATCAACGATAACATTCGTGCCATGTACACTAGATAAGTAAAAGTTACTAAAACTTTTGTTCATCAAGCGTCCATTTCTTCACACCACATTCTTTCTAGTACTCAATAATGATGAGCAGGTTGAAATCTAAGACAAGACGTGACAATATGGGGGGCCGTTTTTGTTCCAATTTTACGCCAGAATGTTCCAGCTCCTGATTGGTTGATTCTGACTTTTTGCACCGTACTCAATGCTACTGCAGGGATAGCGAAATGATGTTTGGCAGTGTTGCTATATTTATAATAAAAGATTGTCATTACTTTTGACAAATAAAATTATTATCGTTAAAAAAAGAAAATTACTAAATTGAACTGAAATTGTGCGGCGAAGTGAAGCAAGTATTTATCATGCATTTACCGTATACGTGGTTGATTAACTTTAAGAAAAATACACACAGAAAAAAAATATTGGTAAAAGTAAGAGTGTTCCGCTCTTAGCAAAAAACAACCAACGCCAACTATTAGGTTGAAAGTAAAACTTTTAAATTAATCCAGCATAATAATCAAAGTAAAAGTTTACCTTCTAAGCAAATGAAGAATAGTACTCAAAATGAAAGTTTTATTTTTAAACAAAGAGTATGCGTTGGTTGTTTTTTGCTAAGAGTGAAAAACTGTTATTTTTACCAACATTTTTATTCTGTGTGTAAGACAGAAACAACACCATAATCTAAAATTATTCAGAAAATGGCTTCATCAAACCTTACTAAACACCCATAACATGGAAAAACGATGCCCTAGTTCAATATAGTGAATTCAAGATGCAAAATATTGCCGGCATAAAATAAATTAACAAGACTCCATTTTCATTAATAAAAATAGCAACACTGTTCGGAAGATTTCGGCAGGGTGAAAATATGCAAAAAGAAGAATGCCGAAGGAAAAATAAGAAGCCGATTGTCACGTCTTGTCTTAGGTTGAAATAGAATCGAATTTGCCAGATCGATCTTTTTAATTAAGAAAAATTGGTGCTGTCAAACATTGATCCTAAAACATCGAATGCGACAAACGAAATCGTTTGTAATATACATAAACGTTTATTAAAATACACGAAACATTTCGGTTCGTTCATGAAAAATAATGTCGTTATCAACGATTACATTCGTGCAATGTAACCTAAATAAGTAAAATTCACGAAAATTTTCGTTCATCAAGCAGCATCCAGCGGCCATTTCTTCGTACCACAGTAAAATCGATTTGGCCACATCGATTTTTTTTAAATAAAAAAAATCGATGTTGTCAAACATCGATCCCAAATGACAGACCGAAAACAATAAGAGGCTAATAATATGAAAACTTTTCTAGGATGTGCAAAATGAATTCGTATGAACAACGAAATCGTTTGTAATTTACACAACTGTTTATTAAAATAAACGAAACATTTCGTTTCATTCCCGAAAAATAATGTCGTTTTCAACAATAACAATCATGTAATGTGCACTAAATATGTAAAATTTACGAAAACTTTCGTTCATCAAGCGGCCATTACTTCACACCACAATCTTTTTAGTCCTCAATAGAAGGGAGCAGGTTGAATTAAAATCGATTTTGCCAGATCGATGCTTTTAGTTAGTTGAAAAATCGTTGTTGTCAAACATCGATCCTAAAATATCGATTGAAAAAATAATATGCTAATGAATACGAAAACTTTCCTAAGATGAAGGAAACGAAATCGTTCATAATATACATAAACATTTATTAAAATACACGAAACATTTTGTTTCGTTCACGAAAAATAATGTCGTTATCAACGACTACATTCGTGCAATGTAAACTAAATAAGTAAAATTTACGAAAACTTTCGCCCATCAAGCGGCCATTTCTTCGTACCACAATAAAATCGATTTGGCCACATCGATTTTTTTAAATAAGAAAAATCTATGTTGTCCAACATCGATCCCAAAAGATCGACTGAAAACAATAAGAGAATAATAAATACGAACACTTTTCTACGATAAACGAAATTATTTCGTGCGACCAACGAAATCGTTCGTAATAAACACAACCGTTTTTTAAAATACACAAAACATTTCGTTTCATTCAAGAAAAATAATGTCGTTACCAACGAAAACATTCGTGCAGTATACATTAAACGTGTAAAATATACGAAAGATTTCGTTCACCAAGCGGCCATTCTTGTTCATGAAATGAACGAAATCTACTATTTAGAATGCACGAAAATACTTCGTTGCAGAAAACGACGAATGAATTCGTGTATTGTATGTTCGAATTCATTATATTTACGAATTTATATTATCAGTGAAGGATCAGCTCAAGATCTTAAGTTATTGCAATTAGTCTGGTAGGATGCCGATGGAGCAGTGCTGCCAGGGACAGTTTACGTTGACGACGGAAAATGAATTTTTCATATATCTTCGTTATGGTGCAATATTTTTGAAAACTGATAAAACTGATCAATTTAGACTGCCTTTGGCTACATTTTTCATGCAATTGGACTATTGTAATTGTAAATGAGCATTGGAAGGTAAAAATTGAGCAGCTTCTAGCACTGTAAGTGAAGCACCTATTTTTATGAAAAAAAGATGGGTGGGTAATGTCTGCGACATAACCGGAGAGATGTAGAATACATAAGGAACACGTTCTTCAAATATGTTGATATTCATTGGAATTTTCGGACAAAAGGTGATTTGGGCGAGGAATATTTCAAATTATTCTTTACAAAAATGATGGTAGTCCTGAAAAGGACCGTTTTTGTTGGCGTTGTTGGCCTTGGTGGGGGAGATGCGCTGGCTTCGATTCTCGTTGGATGCTTCTAACTTCTTACTATTTCCGGGCTTAGCTGTTGTCCAGGAGGCGATTCTGACATGATTGGTGTAGGTGTAGGTCGTCAACCGGTTATAATTTTTCAAGCGTTGTTTACATTTGAAATTAAACCACTGGATCAATTAAAGAAAGTATTGGTCTGTGATATGAAAAGTACGAAATATATCGTCGGGTTTCTGCATTGCCGTTTTTGACAAATACAAGATCAATGCATGTGCCTGCAAGTGTAGTTGCTTGTGATGGATCAGAGATCAAACGAAGCTTGAGACATTCATTCATAAAATGCACAAATTTCAAATTCTCTTGTTTTGAAACATCTATGTTGAAGTCGCCTGAAACGACCATTGGAACATTCTGATTTCTAGATTAAATATTCTACATTAAAAGATGGGTGGGTAATGTCTGCGACATAACCGGAGTGTCGTAACTACACTTGTGACGTTAATCCAAATCTAATGATATGCAACGAAATTACGTTTGCATGTGACATTTTCAAATGATTCGTTATAATTATGGTTAAAAATTCTAATTGGGAATTCTTTTCCATCACCAACTATTTTTCTTTTTTTCGAATCTACAGCATTCTTTGAAAATATTGTTGAAATGTTATTGATGAAAAACTGAAAATGCGTTTGGCAACACTGCTCACTAAATGGATGGTGGGAAGACGCACATTCGTTTTGATTATGCTAGTATTAGTAGCAGAAAAGAATGAAAAGACAAATGGCCCGAAAACGAGCAAGCGAGAGAGCGATAGTAGTCGAATACGAACTACTATCGCTCTTCTAAACTAAAAAAAAAGATGGGTGGGTAATGTCTGTGACATAACCGGAGCATCGTGACTTCACTTCGAGATGTTAATTTAAATCTAATGATTTATGCAGTTAATCAAAGGAGGCTGCCAAAAAGTTCGAATAAAAGCAAGCGACTAGTGTACTTTGCACGTTCTATATTTTATCAACACTAGAGAGAATCGATAAAATAATTCAAAGTGTAATAGCAACATGCAATTGTGGCAACACTGGCCATAGGATGGTGGGTGAACACGCACATTCGTTTTAGTTATGATGTATTAGCAGCAGAAAGGAATGGAAAAGCAGTGCGCGAAAACGAGCGAGAGGATAATTTAAATTCTCTTTCTATCCACATATCGTATTTCTAACCTACTTGCTGAAAATTGTTATACACCATAAAATGTAAATTTCAGTTTAACTCTTATTAGAACACAATTAATTGGTCCTGTAAAGAACCGTTTATTGTTTTATTGCGGGAGCATAATTCAGACGCACTCCCCGCGGACACGGTGAGCTAGAAAGCACTATTTTGCATTCTCGAACAAACCGACCAAGTAGGCATCGTTGTCTTCTCGGGGCATCATTACGACTGAGCTTTGTAAGCGTAGCTCAACTTTGCAGTCCTGCACAATCTCACGACCCAGACGCTGGAACGATAGCCTACTCTGTTGCCCTTTAGTTGGGGCGAAATTCTTGCAGGGCGACAGTTCCGATGAGTCACCAGTAGCTGGGGCACTTTTTCCGTCCGTCGCTATTGCCAACTGTTTTCCTTCGCTGGACTGGCTGCTTGCTAGTGCTTGAACGAATACGAATGATGAGAAAAACCGAACGACCAATATTCATATATGAACACACGAGAAAGCACTACCATCGCTCGTTTTTGTGCCATTCCTGCGCCTTTCCTTTCCGTTCGGCTACCAATACTAGCATAACCAAAACGAATATTCTGTCTTTCCATCGCCTTCAATCTAGTGGCCAGTGCTAGCAAACTTGCATGTTCAGTTTTTCAATAACAACATTCAAACAATATTTTCAAAGAATGTTGCAGATTTGAAAAGAAGGAAGGAAAAGATTTTCACAAATTTAAATTCTTTCGTGTTATTTGTTAGCGCTGATAAAGGCTATTTAGTTTGCTACTAGCAAGGAGCTGCACAAACAAATCGATTTATGCAGTTAATCAACGGAGGCTGCCAAGTTCGAATAAAAGCATGCGACTAGTGTACTTTGCACGTTCTACATTTTATCAATACTAGAGAGGATCAATAAAATAATTCAAATTGTAATAGCGACATGCAATTGTGGCAACACTGGTCATGAGATGGTGGGTGAACACGCACATTCGTTTTAGTTATGATGGTAGTAGCAGCAGAAAGGAATGGAAAAGCAGTGCACGAAAACGAGCGAGAGAGGATAATTTAAATTCTCTTTCTTTCTTTCCACACATCGTATTTCTAACCTACTTGCTGAAAATTGTTATACACCATAAAATGTAAATTTCAGTTTAACTCTTATTAGAACACAATTAATTGGTCCTGTAAAGAACCGTTTATTGTTTTATTGCGGGAGCATAATTCAGACGCACTCCCCGCGGACACGGTGAGCTAGAAAGCACTATTTTGCATTCTCGAACAAACCGACCAAGTAGGCATCGTTGTCTTCTCGGGGCATCATTACGACTGAGCTTTGTAAGCGTAGCTCGACTTTGCAGTCCTGCACAATCTCACGACCCAGACGCTGGAACGATAGCCTACTCTGTTGCCCTTTAGTTGGGGCGAAATTCTTGCAGGGCGACAGTTCCGATGAGTCACCAGTAGCTGGGGCGCTTTTTCCGTCCGTCGCTATTGCCAACTGCTTTCCTTCGCTGGACTGGCTGCTTGCTAGTGCTTGAACGAATACGAATGATGAGAAAAACCGAACGACCAATATTCATATATGAACACACGAGAAAGCACTACTATCGCTCGTTTTTGTGCCATTCCTGCGCCTTTCCTTTCCGTTCGGCTACCAATACTAGCATAACCAAAACGAATATTCTGTCTTTCCATCGCCTTCAATCTAGTGGCCAGTGCTAGCAAACTTGCATGTTCAGTTTTTCAATAACAACATTCAAACAATATTTTCAAAGAATGTTGCAGATTTGAAAAGAAGGAAGGAAAAGATTTTCACAAATTTAAATTCTTTCGTGTTATTTGTTAGCGCTGATAAAGGCTATTTAGTTTGCTACTAGCAAGGAGCTGCACAAACAAATCGATTTATGCAGTTAATCAACGGAGGCTGCCAAGTTCGAATAAAAGCATGCGACTAGTGTACTTTGCACGTTCTACATTTTATCAATACTAGAGAGGATCAATAAAATAATTCAAATTGTAATAGCGACATGCAATTGTGGCAACACTGGTCATGAGATGGTGGGTGAACACGCACATTCGTTTTAGTTATGATGGTAGTAGCAGCAGAAAGGAATGGAAAAGCAGTGCACGAAAACGAGCGAGAGAGGATAATTTAAATTCTCTTTCTTTCTTTCCACACATCGTATTTCTAACCTACTTGCTGAAAATTGTTATACACCATAAAATGTAAATTTCAGTTTAACTCTTATTAGAACACAATTAATTGGTCCTGTAAAGAACCGTTTATTGTTTTATTGCGGGAGCATAATTCAGACGCACTCCCCGCGGACACGGTGAGCTAGAAAGCACTATTTTGCATTCTCGAACAAACCGACCAAGTAGGCATCGTTGTCTTCTCGGGGCATCATTACGACTGAGCTTTGTAAGCGTAGCTCGACTTTGCAGTCCTGCACAATCTCACGACCCAGACGCTGGAACGATAGCCTACTCTGTTGCCCTTTAGTTGGGGCGAAATTCTTGCAGGGCGACAGTTCCGATGAGTCACCAGTAGCTGGGGCGCTTTTTCCGTCCGTCGCTATTGCCAACTGCTTTCCTTCGCTGGACTGGCTGCTTGCTAGTGCTTGAACGAATACGAATGATGAGAAAAACCGAACGACCAATATTCATATATGAACACACGAGAAAGCACTACTATCGCTCGTTTTTGTGCCATTCCTGCGCCTTTCCTTTCCGTTCGGCTACCAATACTAGCATAACCAAAACGAATATTGTCTTTCCATCGCCTTCAATCTAGTGGCCAGTGCTAGCAAACTTGCATGTTCAGTTTTTCAATAGCAACATTCAAACAATATTTTCAAAGAATGTTGCAGATTTGAAAAGAAGGAAGGAAAAGATTTTCACAAATTTAAATTCTTTCGTGTTATTTGTTAGCGCTGATAAAGGCTATTTAGTTTGCTACTAGCAAGGAGCTGCACAAACAAATCGATTTATGCAGTTAATCAACGGAGGCTGCCAAAAAGTTCGAATAAAAGCATGCGACTAGTGTACTTTGCACGTTCTATATTTTATCAACACTAGAGAGAATCGATAAAATAATTCAAAGTGTAATAGCAACATGCAATTGTGGCAACACTGGCCATAGGATGGTGGGTGAACACGCACATTCGTTTTAGTTATGATGGTAGTAGCAGCAGAAAGGAATAGAAAAGCAGTGCACGAAAACGAGCGAGAGAGGATAATTTAAATTCTCTTTCTTTCTTTCCACACATCGTATTGCTTATATTGCTTTCTGAAAATTATTTGTTATGCACCATAAAATGTAAATTTCAGTTTAACTCTTATTAGAACACAATTAATTGGTCCTGTAAAGAACCGTTTATTGTTTTATTGCGGGAGCATAATTCAGACGCACTCCCCGCGGACACGGTGAGCTAGAAAGCACTATTTTGCATTCTCGAACAAACCGACCAAGCAGGCATCGTTGTCTTCTCGGGGCATCATTACGACTGAGCTTTGTAAGCGTAGCTCGACTTTGCAGTCCTGCACAATCTCACGACCCAGACGCTGGAACGATAGCCTACTCTGTTGCCCTTTAGTTGGGGCGAAATTCTTGCAGGGCGACAGTTCCAATGAGTCACCAGTAGCTGGGGCACTTTTTCCGTCCGTCGCTATTGCCAACTGCTTTCCTTCGCTGGACTGGCTGCTTGCTAGTGCTTGAACGAATATGAATGATGAGAAAAACCGACCGACAGAATCGCGCTAATATGCACTACTATCGCTTTCTCGCTCGTTCTCGTGCCGTGCATGAGCCTTTCCTTTCCGTCCGGCTTCTAATGGCCTAACCAAAGGAATATGCCGTCTTTCCCCCACCAAGTGCTCTCGTCAAGCAACCCAATGCGAATAACCATACGAACAAACATGTAGTGGACCTATATATAAACTTTTCATTATTTTATTGTTCGGTTGGTCTACCATAACGACGGCTCTGTGCGGGATGGGCTGAAAATTTTCACTTTTCCGAGTCGTTTTCGAAAGATTTTTCAAAACACATTTTTTTTTGTTATTAGTACATGTTATACATACTTCAAATTTTAATACAGCATAGAGGAACATATTTGCAACAAATTGGCCTAAAAATCAAATCATTCTGTTAAGTATGATAAAAGTTATTAACGTTCAAAATCTGACGCGGCACCGCAGCCGATATTTTGAAACGGGACCCCTATATTGAAACCTTAAATGTATTCTACATTAAAAGACTTCGTGTATTTTGATCTCACCGTTTTCAAAGAAAAATAGTTTTGAAACCCTACATGCACTAGAAAAAGTTGGACATGAAAGGGTTAAAAAGCATTGAATGGGTTGAGTGGGGCTACCCTATTGTAGACAATGCGTGGAAAATAGGCACGCTCCACTCCCCTCCCATTGGGACATCCCTCAACATAATAGTGGATTGAAATATGATTCTGTCACCTTCTTTTGGCCTAAGCTAGTGACAGGCTAAATATGACGAGTATGTAGAGCTTGTTCAAGTTTTCTTGGAGCGACAGAGACATTCTACCGGCTGACTTGTATGGAAATCTTTAACGGTAAAGTCGACAGATTTTGGATGAAACCTGGCGATCCCATCGGCTGTAGACTTTCCAACTTGAAAAGGCTTCAGTATTTTCGTAATAAAACTGTTAGTGCAACGATCCCACCGGTATATCGAACAAATCACTACATCACATTGCTGAACTTGACTTTCTGTGTCAACAGACTTCACTATCAGTTTTTCAAATGTAGATACCTACAAGAAATTGTAGACACAGCAAAATTACATGTTTCTGGAGACGTAATATCATAATTCTACACCTTACCTCCCTAACGATAAAGCTTGTCGCGATGTAGGTAAATAAGCGTGAAAGCAACTGAAACCATGAATTGAATAGCTAAGCTGCCTGGCGAGAATACCCTCCGCGATCGAGACTATTATTATTATTACTGTTATTATGATTTAAACTGAACGGAGCGGCATTTACGTTCGCACTACATCGCAGTTTTGGGTCTGAAGAAAAGCCATCCGCATTTGGTTCAACATTGAACGCTGTTCCACTCTATTGATTTTCCGAACAACGCTGCGGGCTGCATATATTCAAAGACAGATTGGACTTGGGAACATACAGACACCAACTAACGACAATATAATATGTAGGGTAGCTGTAAGTCGAACCAAGATACAGCACTCAATTTATTCCATGTATTATTTCGAAATATTCATGCATTCATGAATATTTATGAAATTAGAAAAAAACACGCTCCGTGATCCGAGCCACCTTAGGCTAGCATTGTGCTGGGGCTGTGCCACATCATGACTGTAGTTATTTCATGGTTGCAATAGTACCCCATAGGTATAGCAGAATATGTGGATCGCTGTTGGCTTTTCCCCTCCGTAGTCGGAGCATTATTATTCGGTTTTCGATCTCAGGCCAAGTGACTCCCAGAAGTGCGCTTGGAGTTTCCTGCTGATATATTTTATTCGTCATTTTCTTTCCAGCGAAAAAAAAAGTCTGTGCAAGCTGCAAAATATGAAAATTAATTAAATTTTTTAAAGCATTTTAAAGCAGTTTATGTGTTTTTGTCGTACATACTTTAACATCGATATTTCAAAATTCACGTTTTTAAGCTGCAAAAGTATTTGCTGTATCAATTTTACATGTAACAGTTTCTACTTTCCGCGTCGGTAGGAATAAAACCCTCTCCTCACCATTTCATTTATTCATTTACAAGTTCAATAACCTTTATTCACAATACTTCTACCCGTAATGAATTCAATCGAAATGCTACACAAAAGTGGTATTGCACATATCGAATCGTTTCTCGATTTAATTGTTTGTTTTTCAAGTCAGTTCAAGCTGTGGTCACCTTTGTTATATAATTATTTTTCCGATCTTATTTTATTGTAAATAAGCAATTGTTTTCATTCTTTTTTTTCAAAATTTCACACACGTAAAACCGATTCATCACAGTTCAGTTAGTTGAATTTTTGCTTTCGTCTAGTTGATAATTGGGCGAACTGACTTTTTGTTGATGCTATCCGTTTCAGTCTGGATACAAACGTTTCAGTTTAGGGATGAACTTGGAAAAGTCATGTGGATTAAAGCTTGAAACGCTTGTCTCAACTTGTACCGTTTGTTTCAGCCTGGACACAATCGCACATGCCATTACACTGCCGTCTCAGTCAATATACAAATAACTGGAATTCAACTGATCTCAATGTTGATTTAAACTAATTCTTCGTTAAATATAACATGGTATATTCCAAAATGATGTCTAATTTCGATTCACGGTTTGTTATATCGACCGGCCGTTGAACGTATGGAATTAAATTATTGAAATATCCCGGAGTGATTAGTGAATGATAACCGTGGACCTTTCAAGCAAAAAATTGACATCGTTGAAATAAAGAAGAAAAATCAAAATACCGGGATGGCTGCCTTGCGGAATACCAGATGAAGTGAAATATTCTTCGGATACACAATCATCTATCTCGACAGCTAGACGAGCTACTGAGATACGATTTCATCCAATGAAGAATATTGGTATCAAGGCAAAGTCTATTTAACTTTGCCATTGCAATAGTGTGAATGATCCTGTCGAAAACAGCTGAAAGGTCAATTGGACTAATCCCCAGGCAGTTGTGTTAGTGCGAGATTGTGGTTGAGTTGGGTGGATTTTTTACCGAATGAGTTTAAATGAGGTGGAAAGTTTCACGTTCGTGGACAAGACGTTAAATAGCACAATTGATCACGTCACGATTCCCGGAACCTAGGACTTCCGGAAATATCGGTAGTGGACAATGTATTTAAAGAATCTTTAATTAAACATCAGTGATCTAGACCTGCAAATCGATGTAATTTGTTGCCCACTTTCAAATACTCGAACCTCTGAGGTATTACCATTGTGTCGGTTTATATTGGAAAATTTTGGGTTTCCTGTAATTCCGGAACCAAAAGTCGAAACAAAATGAAATTCAAAAGTAGTCAACGGCAGTTAAAAGTATCGTCTGACAACAACTCTTAATGAACTAAACTAACAATAATTAACCTAATGTTACTGCATATGGTGACGAAATTGTGATGAATTAGTATCGATGTCGAGATTCTAGAGACGACAATGTGAACCTCCCATTGGATTGACGGTGACGAAATCGAGATGGTCGTGCCTACTTTGGACTCCGGAGGACGCTCCGGACGCCGCCCAACGAAGTTGATTATCAACAAGACGCTAATCAGACCGCACTGATAATATAAATTCGTAAATATTATGAAATTTAACCTGAAATACACGAATTCATTCGTCGTTTTCTGCAACGCAGTATTTTCGTGCATTGTAAATAGTAGGTTTCGTTCATTTCATGAACAAGAATGGCTGCTTGGTGAACGAAAGCTTTCGTAAATTTTACATATTTGGTATAAACTGCACGAATGTTATTGTTGATATCGACATTATTTTTCG
>NW_026683896.1:0-17847 GCF_030247195.1 Topomyia yanbarensis | reverse complement strand
TCAATCAAATCAATCAAATCAATCAAATCAATCAAATCAATCAAATCAATCAAATCAATCAAATCAATCAAATCAATCAAATCAATCAAATCAATCAAATCAATCAAATCAATCAAATCAATCAAATCAATCAAATCAATCAAATCAATCAAATCAATCAAATCAATCAAATCAATCAAATCAATCAAATCAATCAAATCAATCAAATCAATCAAATCAATCAAATCAATCAAATCAATCAAATCAATCAAATCAATCAAATCAATCAAATCAATCAAATCAATCAAATCAATCAAATCAATCAAATCAATCAAATCAATCAAATCAATCAAATCAATCAAATCAATCAAATCAATCAAATCAATCAAATCAATCAAATCAATCAAATCAATCAAATCAATCAAATCAATCAAATCAATCAAATCAATCAAATCAATCAAATCAATCAAATCAATCAAATCAATCAAATCAATCAAATCAATCAAATCAATCAAATCAATCAAATCAATCAAATCAATCAAATCAATCAAATCAATCAAATCAATCAAATCAATCAAATCAATCAAATCAATCAAATCAATCAAATCAATCAAATCAATCAAATCAATCAAATCAATCAAATCAATCAAATCAATCAAATCAATCAAATCAATCAAATCAATCAAATCAATCAAATCAATCAAATCAATCAAATCAATCAAATCAATCAAATCAATCAAATCAATCAAATCAATCAAATCAATCAAATCAATCAAATCAATCAAATCAATCAAATCAATCAAATCAATCAAATCAATCAAATCAATCAAATCAATCAAATCAATCAAATCAATCAAATCAATCAAATCAATCAAATCAATCAAATCAATCAAATCAATCAAATCAATCAAATCAATCAAATCAATCAAATCAATCAAATCAATCAAATCAATCAAATCAATCAAATCAATCAAATCAATCAAATCAATCAAATCAATCAAATCAATCAAATCAATCAAATCAATCAAATCAATCAAATCAATCAAATCAATCAAATCAATCAAATCAATCAAATCAATCAAATCAATCAAATCAATCAAATCAATCAAATCAATCAAATCAATCAAATCAATCAAATCAATCAAATCAATCAAATCAATCAAATCAATCAAATCAATCAAATCAATCAAATCAATCAAATCAATCAAATCAATCAAATCAATCAAATCAATCAAATCAATCAAATCAATCAAATCAATCAAATCAATCAAATCAATCAAATCAATCAAATCAATCAAATCAATCAAATCAATCAAATCAATCAAATCAATCAAATCAATCAAATCAATCAAATCAATCAAATCAATCAAATCAATCAAATCAATCAAATCAATCAAATCAATCAAATCAATCAAATCAATCAAATCAATCAAATCAATCAAATCAATCAAATCAATCAAATCAATCAAATCAATCAAATCAATCAAATCAATCAAATCAATCAAATCAATCAAATCAATCAAATCAATCAAATCAATCAAATCAATCAAATCAATCAAATCAATCAAATCAATCAAATCAATCAAATCAATCAAATCAATCAAATCAATCAAATCAATCAAATCAATCAAATCAATCAAATCAATCAAATCAATCAAATCAATCAAATCAATCAAATCAATCAAATCAATCAAATCAATCAAATCAATCAAATCAATCAAATCAATCAAATCAATCAAATCAATCAAATCAATCAAATCAATCAAATCAATCAAATCAATCAAATCAATCAAATCAATCAAATCAATCAAATCAATCAAATCAATCAAATCAATCAAATCAATCAAATCAATCAAATCAATCAAATCAATCAAATCAATCAAATCAATCAAATCAATCAAATCAATCAAATCAATCAAATCAATCAAATCAATCAAATCAATCAAATCAATCAAATCAATCAAATCAATCAAATCAATCAAATCAATCAAATCAATCAAATCAATCAAATCAATCAAATCAATCAAATCAATCAAATCAATCAAATCAATCAAATCAATCAAATCAATCAAATCAATCAAATCAATCAAATCAATCAAATCAATCAAATCAATCAAATCAATCAAATCAATCAAATCAATCAAATCAATCAAATCAATCAAATCAATCAAATCAATCAAATCAATCAAATCAATCAAATCAATCAAATCAATCAAATCAATCAAATCAATCAAATCAATCAAATCAATCAAATCAATCAAATCAATCAAATCAATCAAATCAATCAAATCAATCAAATCAATCAAATCAATCAAATCAATCAAATCAATCAAATCAATCAAATCAATCAAATCAATCAAATCAATCAAATCAATCAAATCAATCAAATCAATCAAATCAATCAAATCAATCAAATCAATCAAATCAATCAAATCAATCAAATCAATCAAATCAATCAAATCAATCAAATCAATCAAATCAATCAAATCAATCAAATCAATCAAATCAATCAAATCAATCAAATCAATCAAATCAATCAAATCAATCAAATCAATCAAATCAATCAAATCAATCAAATCAATCAAATCAATCAAATCAATCAAATCAATCAAATCAATCAAATCAATCAAATCAATCAAATCAATCAAATCAATCAAATCAATCAAATCAATCAAATCAATCAAATCAATCAAATCAATCAAATCAATCAAATCAATCAAATCAATCAAATCAATCAAATCAATCAAATCAATCAAATCAATCAAATCAATCAAATCAATCAAATCAATCAAATCAATCAAATCAATCAAATCAATCAAATCAATCAAATCAATCAAATCAATCAAATCAATCAAATCAATCAAATCAATCAAATCAATCAAATCAATCAAATCAATCAAATCAATCAAATCAATCAAATCAATCAAATCAATCAAATCAATCAAATCAATCAAATCAATCAAATCAATCAAATCAATCAAATCAATCAAATCAATCAAATCAATCAAATCAATCAAATCAATCAAATCAATCAAATCAATCAAATCAATCAAATCAATCAAATCAATCAAATCAATCAAATCAATCAAATCAATCAAATCAATCAAATCAATCAAATCAATCAAATCAATCAAATCAATCAAATCAATCAAATCAATCAAATCAATCAAATCAATCAAATCAATCAAATCAATCAAATCAATCAAATCAATCAAATCAATCAAATCAATCAAATCAATCAAATCAATCAAATCAATCAAATCAATCAAATCAATCAAATCAATCAAATCAATCAAATCAATCAAATCAATCAAATCAATCAAATCAATCAAATCAATCAAATCAATCAAATCAATCAAATCAATCAAATCAATCAAATCAATCAAATCAATCAAATCAATCAAATCAATCAAATCAATCAAATCAATCAAATCAATCAAATCAATCAAATCAATCAAATCAATCAAATCAATCAAATCAATCAAATCAATCAAATCAATCAAATCAATCAAATCAATCAAATCAATCAAATCAATCAAATCAATCAAATCAATCAAATCAATCAAATCAATCAAATCAATCAAATCAATCAAATCAATCAAATCAATCAAATCAATCAAATCAATCAAATCAATCAAATCAATCAAATCAATCAAATCAATCAAATCAATCAAATCAATCAAATCAATCAAATCAATCAAATCAATCAAATCAATCAAATCAATCAAATCAATCAAATCAATCAAATCAATCAAATCAATCAAATCAATCAAATCAATCAAATCAATCAAATCAATCAAATCAATCAAATCAATCAAATCAATCAAATCAATCAAATCAATCAAATCAATCAAATCAATCAAATCAATCAAATCAATCAAATCAATCAAATCAATCAAATCAATCAAATCAATCAAATCAATCAAATCAATCAAATCAATCAAATCAATCAAATCAATCAAATCAATCAAATCAATCAAATCAATCAAATCAATCAAATCAATCAAATCAATCAAATCAATCAAATCAATCAAATCAATCAAATCAATCAAATCAATCAAAAATCAATCAAAATCAATCAAATCAATCAAATCAATCAAATCAATCAAATCAATCAAATCAATCAAATCAATCAAATCAATCAAATCAATCAAATCAATCAAATCAATCAAATCAATCAAATCAATCAAATCAATCAAATCAATCAAATCAATCAAATCAATCAAATCAATCAAATCAATCAAATCAATCAAATCAATCAAATCAATCAAATCAATCAAATCAATCAAATCAATCAAATCAATCAAATCAATCAAATCAATCAAATCAATCAAATCAATCAAATCAATCAAATCAATCAAATCAATCAAATCAATCAAATCAATCAAATCAATCAAATCAATCAAATCAATCAAATCAATCAAATCAATCAAATCAATCAAATCAATCAAATCAATCAAATCAATCAAATCAATCAAATCAATCAAATCAATCAAATCAATCAAATCAATCAAATCAATCAAATCAATCAAATCAATCAAATCAATCAAATCAACCAAGGAACGGATCGTTATATTTCACAGTGGTGCTCGGTGTGTAAATTTTAGTGAGTCAAGGTCATCCTTTGTTCGTTCGTTAGCAGCCGTTCTGCTGGTGCCGACAGTAAATCCAGTACATTGTTTTCGCTGGTGCGGAACAATCGACGTTGTTTGCAGATAAGTTTTGCTTTATTTTTTTTCCTCGTTTGCTTTCTTTCCTTTTCCCTACTTTTACTCTACCTTGTAATCAAATAATAAGACACATTCCCGTTTATATAACGCTCTGCCCTCGTGCTTAAATGGCCGAGGGCGAAATACCATCTGATGCAATCATGGAAGTCCCTGATCCCCCTAATACTCGCATTGCTCCCCGTATAAAGCAGTACCCAGAAGGTTCCTCTGGGCCATGGGTGGTATATTTTCGGACCGGAGAGAAACCGGTTAATATATTAAAACTTTCTCGAGATCTGACTGCTAATTACCCGGCCGTAACTCAGATAACACGTGTTCGGGCAAACAAGATACGTGTTCTAGTGAGTGATCTCGGCCAGGCAAACGCGATTGCTTGCTGTGAGC
This sequence comes from Topomyia yanbarensis, assembly GCF_030247195.1. Taxonomy (NCBI): domain Eukaryota; kingdom Metazoa; phylum Arthropoda; class Insecta; order Diptera; family Culicidae; genus Topomyia; species Topomyia yanbarensis. Next base: position 12,754 of record NW_026683896.1, on the reverse strand, counting down.
GCTTTACGCGGGAATTTAAAGCGTACGTGCCTTGTGTGGCCTGTGAAATCGATGGGGTAGTGTCCGAACCGGGCCTGAAATGCGAAGAACTGTTGGAGCACGGGGTTGGCTGCTTTAAGGACCCCTCTCTTGAACAGATTAAGATCTTAGAATGCAAACAATTGTATACCGCAAACACCGAGGGAGGTAAGACTACCTACTCTCTATCAGGCTCGCTTCGGGTGACATTCGCCGGGTCCTCTCTTCCCAACTACATCCTCCTTGACAGGGTTCGCCTACCAGTTCGCCTGTTTGTACCGCGGGTCATGAGCTGCAGCAATTGCAAGCAGTTGGGCCACACAGCCACATATTGTGGAAATAAGAAACGATGCGGCAAATGCGAAGGAGAGCATGAGGATGACTCTTGCGACAAAGAAACTGAAAAGTGTATTTGCTGCGGGGGCCCTTCACATGCTCTTAAATCGTGCCCTGCGTACAAGCAGCGCGGGGATAAAATTAAGCGCTCCCTTAAGGAACGCTCAAGGCGTTCTTATGCAGAAATGCTAAAGAATGCTTCGCCATCTGTCCTGTCCGAAAATCCCTATGCTGGTTTGGCTAACGTTGAGCAAGAATCTGACGACCCACGAGAGGGAACATCTTTGGTTAACCCAGGGGAATCCAGGAAGAGGAGAAATCCAGCCTCCCCTACATTGCCTCGTAAGGGTGCCAAGGTGTCGTCCACTCAGAGTGCGCCATCTACAACCAATAAATCCAACGGAAGTGATGCACAAAAGCCGAAGCAATTTGCTCCAGGACTTGGAAATATTAATTCTAACAAGGAGTACCCACCACTTCCAGTGACATCCAAAACCCCAAGTGTCCCCTTTTTTCAAACAGATACTCAGTCCAGTAGCGGACTAATGAAATTTTCTGACATAGTGGACTTAATTTTCACAGCTTTCAATGTTACTGATCCTCTTAAAAGCCTTCTGATACGTTTTCTCCCTATAGTGCAAACATTTTTGAAGCAGTTGACTACTAAATGGCCCCTCCTTGCAGCGATCGTATCCTTCGATGGCTAAGTCATCGAACGAGGTCACCGATTCGATCACTGTTCTACAGTGGAACAGCAGAAGTATCCTCCCGAAAATCGATTCCTTTAAATTTTTACTAAATAGTTTAAAATGTGATGCTTTCGCATTATGTGAAACTTGGTTAACTTCCGATATAAATCTCAACTTCCACGACTTTAATATAATTCGTCTGGATCGAGAAAACCCCTATGGAGGAGTACTTTTGGGGATCAAAAAGTGCTATTCTTTCAACCGAATTAACCTCCCTTCGACACCAGGCATTGAAATTGTCGCTTGTCAAGTTTTAATCAAAGGTAAAGACCTTTGCATTGCTTCCATCTACATTCCTCCTAGAGCCTCGGTAGGGCACCGAACGCTTTGTAATATCACGGAATCCTTACCGGCACCGCGGCTAGTTCTGGGAGACTTTAACTCGCACGGTACGGTATGGGGCTGTCTTCATGATGATAATAGATCAACATTAATCCAAGATCTTTGCGATAATTTCAACATGACCATCTTAAACACGGGAGAAATGACGCGGATTCCTACACCACCAGCACGCGCAAGCGCGTTGGATTTATCGCTTTGCTCGACATCGCTACAGTTAGATTGCATGTGGAAGGTGATCCCTGATCCCCACGGTAGCGATCATTTGCCTATCGTGATTTCAATTGCTAACGGTTCAAGACCATCGGAAACAATCAATGTATCGTATGACCTCACACGGAACATTGATTGGAAGAGTTACGCGACCGCGATATCCGTTAAAATCGAATCCACTCAAGAACTTCCTCCGGAGGAAGAGTACAGGTTTTTGGCTGGCTTGATTCTCGACAGTGCGAATCAAGCTCAGACTAAACCAGTACCCAGCGCGAATACCCATGGACGGTCTCCCACCCTGTGGTGGGATAAAGAGTGCTCAGAGCTGTACGCGGAAAAGTCCACTGCATATAAGGCCTTCCGGGAAGACGGGTTACCCGCTAGCTATCAACAGTACGCGTCGTTAGAAAGGCGAATGAAGAGTCTAATGAAAGCCAAAAAACGCAGTTATTGGCGCCGGTTCGTCGACGGGTTAACGAGAGAAACAGCGATGAGCACTCTTTGGGGTACGGCTCGACGTATGCGTAACCGTAATAGTACCAACGAGAACGTGGAATATTCAAACCGTTGGATATTCGCTTTCGCCAAGAAGATCTGTCCGGACTTTGTTCCTGTACAGAAAACGTACCGCGCCGCGTCTTCTCACGATACCGCGAACGAAACACCGTTTTCGATGGTGGAGTTCTCACTTGCTCTCTTATCGTGCAACAATAACGCCCCAGGGTTAGACAGAATCAAATTCAACTTGCTGAAGAATCTGCCTGACACTGCAAAAAGGCGCCTGTTGAATTTATTTAACAAGTTTCTTGAGGGTAACATTGTCCCTTATGAATGGAGGCAAGTGAAGGTCATCGCCATCCAAAAACCAGGAAAACCAGCCTCCGACCACAACTCATATCGGCCGATTGCAATGCTGTCCTGTATTCGGAAGTTGTTCGAGAAAATGATCTTGTTTCGCCTCGACAATTGGGTTGAAGCAAATGGCTTACTGTCAGATACACAATTTGGCTTCCGCAAAGGCAAAGGGACGAACGATTGCCTTGCGTTGCTTTCTACAGAAATCCAAATGGCCTATGCTAACAAAGAGCAGATGGCATCAGTCTTCTTGGATATTAAGGGGGCTTTTGACTCAGTTTCTATCAACACTCTGTCAGAGAAGCTGCACCAGCATGGTCTTTCGCCAATTTTAAATAACTTTTTGCTAAACCTGTTGTCTGAAAAGCACATGCACTTTTCGCATGGCGATTTAACAACATCGCGATTTAGCTACATGGGTCTTCCCCAGGGCTCATGTCTAAGTCCCCTGCTCTACAATTTCTACGTGAATGACATTGACGATTGTCTTGCCAATTCATGCACGCTAAGGCAACTTGCAGACGACGGGGTGGTCTCTGTTACAGGGCCCAAAGCTGCCGACTTGCAAGGACCATTACAAAATACCTTGGACAATTTGTCTGCTTGGGCTCTTCAGCTGGGTATTGAGTTCTCCACGGAGAAAACTGAGTTGGTTGTTTTTTCTAGGAAACGTGAGCCGGCGCAACTCCAGCTTTTAATAATGGGTGCAACGATCAACCAGGTTTTCACATTTAAATATCTCGGGGTCTGGTTCGACTCTAAAGGTACCTGGGGATGTCACATTAGGTATCTGAAACAGAAATGCCAACAAAGGATCAATTTTCTCCGAACAATAACTGGAACATGGTGGGGTGCTCACCCAGGAGACCTGATCAGGTTGTACCAAACAACGATATTGTCGGTGATGGAGTACGGGTGTTTCTGTTTCCGCTCCGCTGCGAACATACACTTCATCAAACTAGAGAGAATCCAGTATCGTTGCTTGCGCATTGCCTTGGGTTGCATGCACTCGACCCATACGATGAGTCTCGAAGTGCTGGCGGGCGTTCTTCCGCTAATAAATCGATTTTGGGAACTCTCATATCGATTGCTCATCCGATGCGACATTCTGAACCCGTTGGTAATTGAAAACTTCGAGAGGCTCGTCGAGCTTAATTCTCAAACCCGATTTATGGCCTTGTACTTCGACTACATGGCACAGAGCATTAATCCTTCTGCATATACTCCCAACCGTGTTCGTTTGCTAGATACTTCTGATTCTACTGTATTCTTCGACACATCCATGAAGGAAGAGATTCGTGGAATCCCGGACCATATACGCCCGCAGGTGATCCCCAATATATTTTATAATAAATTCCGAGAAGTCGACTGCGACAAAATGTTTTACACTGACGGATCAAATCTCGATGGGTCCACTGGCTTCGGTATCTTCAACAATACTATCACCGCTTCATTCAAGCTCAATGATCCCGCTTCAGTTTACGTCGCAGAGTTAGCTGCAATTCAGTACACCCTTGGGATCATCGACACTCTGCCCACAGATCACTACTTCATCGTTTCGGACAGCCTCAGCTCTATCGAGGCTCTTCGTGCGGTGAAGCCTAAAAAGCAATTACCGTATTTTCTGGGGAAGATACAGGAGTCCTTGTGTACGTTATCTGAAAAATCTTATAAGATTACCTTTGTTTGGGTCCACTCTCATTGTTCTATCCCGGGCAATGAAAAGGCCGACTCATTAGCAAAGGTGGGCGCATTAAATGGTGACATATACGAAAGACCAATCTGCTTCAATGAATTTTTTAGTATTTGTCGTCAGAGGACACTCAACAGTTGGCAAACCTCGTGGAGCAATGGGGAACTTGGACGATGGCTACATTCGATTATCCCAAAGGTATCAACGAAGCCTTGGTTCGGGGGGATGGATGTGGGTCGGGATTTTATTCGTGTAATGTCCCGACTTATGTCCAATCACTACACCATGGATGCGCATTTGCGGCGTATTGGGCTTGCGGAGAGTAGTCTGTGCGCTTGTGACGAGGGCTATCACGACATCGAACACGTTGTCTGGGTGTGCGCCGGGTATTGTGACGCCAGGTCTCAGTTAAAGGAATCCCTTCGGGCCCGAGGTAGACCACCCAATGTACCAGTCCGAGATATGCTGGCAACTCGTGATTTCCCCTATATGTCCCTTATTTATACCTTCATAAAAACGATAAATATCCCAATTTAGCCCCTCTCTTTTATTTCTCGTTTTTAGAGTTTCCTCCTGCCTTGTGGAACCGATCAGCTCCAGAGTGCCACTATGTAACCGCCGTCGCCCTTACCACTACGCCTGCATAGAAGGAAACTGAAGCGAGAGCGACTCGAGGTCCGATGACTTTTGAAGGATTCCCCGCGGGTCCGAAGAATACCATCCGCCAATCCGGTACTCGACGACTTACTAGACTGAGGCGCAAATTTGATACGCTGATCTCCCCCCCCCCCGCCGTTCGAGCGAAAGTTGCAAGTTTTGCTCTTCTTTCCCTGTCTCTCCCCTGTCTTTGATACAACTGCTGCTACACTGATGCGGAAATAAGCCACCCTTTGAATATCTTGACCAAGCATAAGTTTTAGTTAAAAAATTCAAATTAGTATTCTGTATTCCTAGTTTTAAGATAGCTATAATTTTTACTCTTTATTGAAACTCTTGTCCTCCATCTTGTAAATAGAATTGAATCCCTAGTTTTAAGATTTCTGTGAAATTTCTCATAAATATTTGTTCCCCCTTTTGTGTACTAAACTATATTGTTAGTTTTAAGATAACCGTAAAATATTTCGTAAAATACTATTACTCCCCCTCTTGTATATCAAAGTGAATCCCTTGTTTTAAATTTTTTTCATAAAAAAATCTTTTGGCCCTCTTTTGTATATTGAATCTTATTTCTAGTCTTAAGATAGCTGTAAACTTTCTTTTCCTTTGTAAAAAAAAATATTTCAACATTGTAACCTCCTAGTTTTAAGATATCCAAAATGTAAAAACAAAAGCATTTGGCACCGCCAAGCTAACGCATTTGTGCCTATCAAATAAACGAAATGAATAAAAAAAAAAAAAAATCAAATCAATCAAATCAATCAAATCAATCAAATCAATCAAATCAATCAAATCAATCAAATCAATCAAATCAATCAAATCAATCAAATCAATCAAATCAATCAAATCAATCAAATCAATCAAATCAATCAAATCAATCAAATCAATCAAATCAATCAAATCAATCAAATCAATCAAATCAATCAAATCAATCAAATCAATCAAATCAATCAAATCAATCAAATCAATCAAATCAATCAAATCAATCAAATCAATCAAATCAATCAAATCAATCAAATCAATCAAATCAATCAAATCAATCAAATCAATCAAATCAATCAAATCAATCAAATCAATCAAATCAATCAAATCAATCAAATCAATCAAATCAATCAAATCAATCAAATCAATCAAATCAATCAAATCAATCAAATCAATCAAATCAATCAAATCAATCAAATCAATCAAATCAATCAAATCAATCAAATCAATCAAATCAATCAAATCAATCAAATCAATCAAATCAATCAAATCAATCAAATCAATCAAATCAATCAAATCAATCAAATCAATCAAATCAATCAAATCAATCAAATCAATCAAATCAATCAAATCAATCAAATCAATCAAATCAATCAAATCAATCAAATCAATCAAATCAATCAAATCAATCAAATCAATCAAATCAATCAAATCAATCAAATCAATCAAATCAATCAAATCAATCAAATCAATCAAATCAATCAAATCAATCAAATCAATCAAATCAATCAAATCAATCAAATCAATCAAATCAATCAAATCAATCAAATCAATCAAATCAATCAAATCAATCAAATCAATCAAATCAATCAAATCAATCAAATCAATCAAATCAATCAAATCAATCAAATCAATCAAATCAATCAAATCAATCAAATCAATCAAATCAATCAAATCAATCAAATCAATCAAATCAATCAAATCAATCAAATCAATCAAATCAATCAAATCAATCAAATCAATCAAATCAATCAAATCAATCAAATCAATCAAATCAATCAAATCAATCAAATCAATCAAATCAATCAAATCAATCAAATCAATCAAATCAATCAAATCAATCAAATCAATCAAATCAATCAAATCAATCAAATCAATCAAATCAATCAAATCAATCAAATCAATCAAATCAATCAAATCAATCAAATCAATCAAATCAATCAAATCAATCAAATCAATCAAATCAATCAAATCAATCAAATCAATCAAATCAATCAAATCAATCAAATCAATCAAATCAATCAAATCAATCAAATCAATCAAATCAATCAAATCAATCAAATCAATCAAATCAATCAAATCAATCAAATCAATCAAATCAATCAAATCAATCAAATCAATCAAATCAATCAAATCAATCAAATCAATCAAATCAATCAAATCAATCAAATCAATCAAATCAATCAAATCAATCAAATCAATCAAATCAATCAAATCAATCAAATCAATCAAATCAATCAAATCAATCAAATCAATCAAATCAATCAAATCAATCAAATCAATCAAATCAATCAAATCAATCAAATCAATCAAATCAATCAAATCAATCAAATCAATCAAATCAATCAAATCAATCAAATCAATCAAATCAATCAAATCAATCAAATCAATCAAATCAATCAAATCAATCAAATCAATCAAATCAATCAAATCAATCAAATCAATCAAATCAATCAAATCAATCAAATCAATCAAATCAATCAAATCAATCAAATCAATCAAATCAATCAAATCAATCAAATCAATCAAATCAATCAAATCAATCAAATCAATCAAATCAATCAAATCAATCAAATCAATCAAATCAATCAAATCAATCAAATCAATCAAATCAATCAAATCAATCAAATCAATCAAATCAATCAAATCAATCAAATCAATCAAATCAATCAAATCAATCAAATCAATCAAATCAATCAAATCAATCAAATCAATCAAATCAATCAAATCAATCAAATCAATCAAATCAATCAAATCAATCAAATCAATCAAATCAATCAAATCAATCAAATCAATCAAATCAATCAAATCAATCAAATCAATCAAATCAATCAAATCAATCAAATCAATCAAATCAATCAAATCAATCAAATCAATCAAATCAATCAAATCAATCAAATCAATCAATCAATCCAATCAATCCAATCAATCCAATCAATCCAATCAATCCAATCAATCCAATCAATCCAATCAATCCAATCAATCCAATCAATCCAATCAATCCAATCAATCCAATCAATCCAATCAATCCAATCAATCCAATCAATCCAATCAATCCAATCAATCCAATCAATCCAATCAATCCAATCAATCCAATCAATCCAATCAATCCAATCAATCCAATCAATCCAATCAATCCAATCAATCCAATCAATCCAATCAATCCAATCAATCCAATCAATCCAATCAATCCAATCAATCCAATCAATCCAATCAATCCAATCAATCCAATCAATCCAATCAATCCAATCAATCCAATCAATCCAATCAATCCAATCAATCCAATCAATCCAATCAATCCAATCAATCCAATCAATCCAATCAATCCAATCAATCCAATCAATCCAATCAATCCAATCAATCCAATCAATCCAATCAATCCAATCAATCCAATCAATCCAATCAATCCAATCAATCCAATCAATCCAATCAATCCAATCAATCCAATCAATCCAATCAATCCAATCAATCCAATCAATCCAATCAATCCAATCAATCCAATCAATCCAATCAATCCAATCAATCCAATCAATCCAATCAATCCAATCAATCCAATCAATCCAATCAATCCAATCAATCCAATCAATCCAATCAATCCAATCAATCCAATCAATCCAATCAATCCAATCAATCCAATCAATCCAATCAATCCAATCAATCCAATCAATCCAATCAATCCAATCAATCCAATCAATCCAATCAATCCAATCAATCCAATCAATCCAATCAATCCAATCAATCCAATCAATCCAATCAATCCAATCAATCCAATCAATCCAATCAATCCAATCAATCCAATCAATCCAATCAATCCAATCAATCCAATCAATCCAATCAATCCAATCAATCCAATCAATCCAATCAATCCAATCAATCCAATCAATCCAATCAATCCAATCAATCCAATCAATCCAATCAATCCAATCAATCCAATCAATCCAATCAATCCAATCAATCCAATCAATCCAATCAATCCAATCAATCCAATCAATCCAATCAATCCAATCAATCCAATCAATCCAATCAATCCAATCAATCCAATCAATCCAATCAATCCAATCAATCCAATCAATCCAATCAATCCAATCAATCCAATCAATCCAATCAATCCAATCAATCCAATCAATCCAATCAATCCAATCAATCCAATCAATCCAATCAATCCAATCAATCCAATCAATCCAATCAATCCAATCAATCCAATCAATCCAATCAATCCAATCAATCCAATCAATCCAATCAATCCAATCAATCCAATCAATCCAATCAATCCAATCAATCCAATCAATCCAATCAATCCAATCAATCCAATCAATCCAATCAATCCAATCAATCCAATCAATCCAATCAATCCAATCAATCCAATCAATCCAATCAATCCAATCAATCCAATCAATCCAATCAATCCAATCAATCCAATCAATCCAATCAATCCAATCAATCCAATCAATCCAATCAATCCAATCAATCCAATCAATCCAATCAATCCAATCAATCCAATCAATCCAATCAATCCAATCAATCCAATCAATCCAATCAATCCAATCAATCCAATCAATCCAATCAATCCAATCAATCCAATCAATCCAATCAATCCAATCAATCCAATCAATCCAATCAATCCAATCAATCCAATCAATCCAATCAATCCAATCAATCCAATCAATCCAATCAATCCAATCAATCCAATCAATCCAATCAATCCAATCAATCCAATCAATCCAATCAATCCAATCAATCCAATCAATCCAATCAATCCAATCAATCCAATCAATCCAATCAATCCAATCAATCCAATCAATCCAATCAATCCAATCAATCCAATCAATCCAATCAATCCAATCAATCCAATCAATCCAATCAATCCAATCAATCCAATCAATCCAATCAATCCAATCAATCCAATCAATCCAATCAATCCAATCAATCCAATCAATCCAATCAATCCAATCAATCCAATCAATCCAATCAATCCAATCAATCCAATCAATCCAATCAATCCAATCAATCCAATCAATCCAATCAATCCAATCAATCCAATCAATCCAATCAATCCAATCAATCCAATCAATCCAATCAATCCAATCAATCCAATCAATCCAATCAATCCAATCAATCCAATCAATCCAATCAATCCAATCAATCCAATCAATCCAATCAATCCAATCAATCCAATCAATCCAATCAATCCAATCAATCCAATCAATCCAATCAATCCAATCAATCCAATCAATCCAATCAATCCAATCAATCCAATCAATCCAATCAATCCAATCAATCCAATCAATCCAATCAATCCAATCAATCCAATCAATCCAATCAATCCAATCAATCCAATCAATCCAATCAATCCAATCAATCCAATCAATCCAATCAATCCAATCAATCCAATCAATCCAATCAATCCAATCAATCCAATCAATCCAATCAATCCAATCAATCCAATCAATCCAATCAATCCAATCAATCCAATCAATCCAATCAATCCAATCAATCCAATCAATCCAATCAATCCAATCAATCCAATCAATCCAATCAATCCAATCAATCCAATCAATCCAATCAATCCAATCAATCCAATCAATCCAATCAATCCAATCAATCCAATCAATCCAATCAATCCAATCAATCCAATCAATCCAATCAATCCAATCAATCCAATCAATCCAATCAATCCAATCAATCCAATCAATCCAATCAATCCAATCAATCCAATCAATCCAATCAATCCAATCAATCCAATCAATCCAATCAATCCAATCAATCCAATCAATCCAATCAATCCAATCAATCCAATCAATCCAATCAATCCAATCAATCCAATCAATCCAATCAATCCAATCAATCCAATCAATCCAATCAATCCAATCAATCCAATCAATCCAATCAATCCAATCAATCCAATCAATCCAATCAATCCAATCAATCCAATCAATCCAATCAATCCAATCAATCCAATCAATCCAATCAATCCAATCAATCCAATCAATCCAATCAATCCAATCAATCCAATCAATCCAATCAATCCAATCAATCCAATCAATCCAATCAATCCAATCAATCCAATCAATCCAATCAATCCAATCAATCCAATCAATCCAATCAATCCAATCAATCCAATCAATCCAATCAATCCAATCAATCCAATCAATCCAATCAATCCAATCAATCCAATCAATCCAATCAATCCAATCAATCCAATCAATCCAATCAATCCAATCAATCCAATCAATCCAATCAATCCAATCAATCCAATCAATCCAATCAATCCAATCAATCCAATCAATCCAATCAATCCAATCAATCCAATCAATCCAATCAATCCAATCAATCCAATCAATCCAATCAATCCAATCAATCCAATCAATCCAATCAATCCAATCAATCCAATCAATCCAATCAATCCAATCAATCCAATCAATCCAATCAATCCAATCAATCCAATCAATCCAATCAATCCAATCAATCCAATCAATCCAATCAATCCAATCAATCCAATCAATCCAATCAATCCAATCAATCCAATCAATCCAATCAATCCAATCAATCCAATCAATCCAATCAATCCAATCAATCCAATCAATCCAATCAATCCAATCAATCCAATCAATCCAATCAATCCAATCAATCCAATCAATCCAATCAATCCAATCAATCCAATCAATCCAATCAATCCAATCAATCCAATCAATCCAATCAATCCAATCAATCCAATCAATCCAATCAATCCAATCAATCCAATCAATCCAATCAATCCAATCAATCCAATCAATCCAATCAATCCAATCAATCCAATCAATCCAATCAATCCAATCAATCCAATCAATCCAATCAATCCAATCAATCCAATCATCCAATCAATCCAATCAATCCAATCAATCCAATCAATCCAATCAATCCAATCAATCCAATCAATCCAATCAATCCAATCAATCCAATCATCCAATCAATCCAATCAATCCAATCAATCCAATCAATCCAATCAATCCAATCAATCCAATCAATCCAATCAATCCAATCAATCCAATCAATCCAATCAATCCAATCAATCCAATCAATCCAATCAATCCAATCAATCCAATCAATCCAATCAATCCAATCAATCCAATCAATCCAATCAATCCAATCAATCCAATCAATCCAATCAATCCAATCAATCCAATCAATCCAATCAATCCAATCAATCCAATCAATCCAATCAATCCAATCAATCCAATCAATCCAATCAATCCAATCAATCCAATCAATCCAATCAATCCAATCAATCCAATCAATCCAATCAATCCAATCAATCCAATCAATCCAATCAATCCAATCAATCCAATCAATCCAATCAATCCAATCAATCCAAATCAATCCAATCAATCCAATCAATCCAATCAATCCAATCAATCCAATCAATCCAATCAATCCAATCAATCCAATCATCCAATCAATCCAATCAATCCAATCAATCCAATCAATCCAATCAATCCAATCAATCCAATCAATCCAATCAATCCAATCAATCCAATCAATCCAATCAATCCAATCAATCCAATCAATCCAATCAATCCAATCAATCCAATCAATCCAATCAATCCAATCAATCCAATCAATCCAATCAATCCAATCATCCAATCAATCCAATCAATCCAATCAATCCAATCAATCCAATCAATCCAATCAATCCAATCAATCCAATCAATCCAATCAATCCAATCAATCCAATCAATCCAATCAATCCAATCAATCCAATCAATCCAATCAATCCAATCAATCCAATCAATCCAATCAATCCAATCAATCCAATCAATCCAATCAATCCAATCAATCCAATCAATCCAATCAATCCAATCAATCCAATCAATCCAATCAATCCAATCAATCCAATCAATCCAATCAATCCAATCAATCCAATCAATCCAATCAA
>NW_026683895.1:0-17906 GCF_030247195.1 Topomyia yanbarensis | reverse complement strand
TGAAATCGTGAAATCGTGAAATCGTGAAATCGTGAAATCGTGAAATCGTGAAATCGTGAAATCGTGAAATCGTGAAATCGTGAAATCGTGAAATCGTGAAATCGTGAAATCGTGAAATCGTGAAATCGTGAAATCGTGAAATCGTGAAATCGTGAAATCGTGAAATCGTGAAATCGTGAAATCGTGAAATCGTGAAATCGTGAAATCGTGAAATCGTGAAATCGTGAAATCGTGAAATCGTGAAATCGTGAAATCGTGAAATCGTGAAATCGTGAAATCGTGAAATCGTGAAATCGTGAAATCGTGAAATCGTGAAATCGTGAAATCGTGAAATCGTGAAATCGTGAAATCGTGAAATCGTGAAATCGTGAAATCGTGAAATCGTGAAATCGTGAAATCGTGAAATCGTGAAATCGTGAAATCGTGAAATCGTGAAATCGTGAAATCGTGAAATCGTGAAATCGTGAAATCGTGAAATCGTGAAATCGTGAAATCGTGAAATCGTGAAATCGTGAAATCGTGAAATCGTGAAATCGTGAAATCGTGAAATCGTGAAATCGTGAAATCGTGAAATCGTGAAATCGTGAAATCGTGAAATCGTGAAATCGTGAAATCGTGAAATCGTGAAATCGTGAAATCGTGAAATCGTGAAATCGTGAAATCGTGAAATCGTGAAATCGTGAAATCGTGAAATCGTGAAATCGTGAAATCGTGAAATCGTGAAATCGTGAAATCGTGAAATCGTGAAATCGTGAAATCGTGAAATCGTGAAATCGTGAAATCGTGAAATCGTGAAATCGTGAAATCGTGAAATCGTGAAATCGTGAAATCGTGAAATCGTGAAATCGTGAAATCGTGAAATCGTGAAATCGTGAAATCGTGAAATCGTGAAATCGTGAAATCGTGAAATCGTGAAATCGTGAAATCGTGAAATCGTGAAATCGTGAAATCGTGAAATCGTGAAATCGTGAAATCGTGAAATCGTGAAATCGTGAAATCGTGAAATCGTGAAATCGTGAAATCGTGAAATCGTGAAATCGTGAAATCGTGAAATCGTGAAATCGTGAAATCGTGAAATCGTGAAATCGTGAAATCGTGAAATCGTGAAATCGTGAAATCGTGAAATCGTGAAATCGTGAAATCGTGAAATCGTGAAATCGTGAAATCGTGAAATCGTGAAATCGTGAAATCGTGAAATCGTGAAATCGTGAAATCGTGAAATCGTGAAATCGTGAAATCGTGAAATCGTGAAATCGTGAAATCGTGAAATCGTGAAATCGTGAAATCGTGAAATCGTGAAATCGTGAAATCGTGAAATCGTGAAATCGTGAAATCGTGAAATCGTGAAATCGTGAAATCGTGAAATCGTGAAATCGTGAAATCGTGAAATCGTGAAATCGTGAAATCGTGAAATCGTGAAATCGTGAAATCGTGAAATCGTGAAATCGTGAAATCGTGAAATCGTGAAATCGTGAAATCGTGAAATCGTGAAATCGTGAAATCGTGAAATCGTGAAATCGTGAAATCGTGAAATCGTGAAATCGTGAAATCGTGAAATCGTGAAATCGTGAAATCGTGAAATCGTGAAATCGTGAAATCGTGAAATCGTGAAATCGTGAAATCGTGAAATCGTGAAATCGTGAAATCGTGAAATCGTGAAATCGTGAAATCGTGAAATCGTGAAATCGTGAAATCGTGAAATCGTGAAATCGTGAAATCGTGAAATCGTGAAATCGTGAAATCGTGAAATCGTGAAATCGTGAAATCGTGAAATCGTGAAATCGTGAAATCGTGAAATCGTGAAATCGTGAAATCGTGAAATCGTGAAATCGTGAAATCGTGAAATCGTGAAATCGTGAAATCGTGAAATCGTGAAATCGTGAAATCGTGAAATCGTGAAATCGTGAAATCGTGAAATCGTGAAATCGTGAAATCGTGAAATCGTGAAATCGTGAAATCGTGAAATCGTGAAATCGTGAAATCGTGAAATCGTGAAATCGTGAAATCGTGAAATCGTGAAATCGTGAAATCGTGAAATCGTGAAATCGTGAAATCGTGAAATCGTGAAATCGTGAAATCGTGAAATCGTGAAATCGTGAAATCGTGAAATCGTGAAATCGTGAAATCGTGAAATCGTGAAATCGTGAAATCGTGAAATCGTGAAATCGTGAAATCGTGAAATCGTGAAATCGTGAAATCGTGAAATCGTGAAATCGTGAAATCGTGAAATCGTGAAATCGTGAAATCGTGAAATCGTGAAATCGTGAAATCGTGAAATCGTGAAATCGTGAAATCGTGAAATCGTGAAATCGTGAAATCGTGAAATCGTGAAATCGTGAAATCGTGAAATCGTGAAATCGTGAAATCGTGAAATCGTGAAATCGTGAAATCGTGAAATCGTGAAATCGTGAAATCGTGAAATCGTGAAATCGTGAAATCGTGAAATCGTGAAATCGTGAAATCGTGAAATCGTGAAATCGTGAAATCGTGAAATCGTGAAATCGTGAAATCGTGAAATCGTGAAATCGTGAAATCGTGAAATCGTGAAATCGTGAAATCGTGAAATCGTGAAATCGTGAAATCGTGAAATCGTGAAATCGTGAAATCGTGAAATCGTGAAATCGTGAAATCGTGAAATCGTGAAATCGTGAAATCGTGAAATCGTGAAATCGTGAAATCGTGAAATCGTGAAATCGTGAAATCGTGAAATCGTGAAATCGTGAAATCGTGAAATCGTGAAATCGTGAAATCGTGAAATCGTGAAATCGTGAAATCGTGAAATCGTGAAATCGTGAAATCGTGAAATCGTGAAATCGTGAAATCGTGAAATCGTGAAATCGTGAAATCGTGAAATCGTGAAATCGTGAAATCGTGAAATCGTGAAATCGTGAAATCGTGAAATCGTGAAATCGTGAAATCGTGAAATCGTGAAATCGTGAAATCGTGAAATCGTGAAATCGTGAAATCGTGAAATCGTGAAATCGTGAAATCGTGAAATCGTGAAATCGTGAAATCGTGAAATCGTGAAATCGTGAAATCGTGAAATCGTGAAATCGTGAAATCGTGAAATCGTGAAATCGTGAAATCGTGAAATCGTGAAATCGTGAAATCGTGAAATCGTGAAATCGTGAAATCGTGAAATCGTGAAATCGTGAAATCGTGAAATCGTGAAATCGTGAAATCGTGAAATCGTGAAATCGTGAAATCGTGAAATCGTGAAATCGTGAAATCGTGAAATCGTGAAATCGTGAAATCGTGAAATCGTGAAATCGTGAAATCGTGAAATCGTGAAATCGTGAAATCGTGAAATCGTGAAATCGTGAAATCGTGAAATCGTGAAATCGTGAAATCGTGAAATCGTGAAATCGTGAAATCGTGAAATCGTGAAATCGTGAAATCGTGAAATCGTGAAATCGTGAAATCGTGAAATCGTGAAATCGTGAAATCGTGAAATCGTGAAATCGTGAAATCGTGAAATCGTGAAATCGTGAAATCGTGAAATCGTGAAATCGTGAAATCGTGAAATCGTGAAATCGTGAAATCGTGAAATCGTGAAATCGTGAAATCGTGAAATCGTGAAATCGTGAAATCGTGAAATCGTGAAATCGTGAAATCGTGAAATCGTGAAATCGTGAAATCGTGAAATCGTGAAATCGTGAAATCGTGAAATCGTGAAATCGTGAAATCGTGAAATCGTGAAATCGTGAAATCGTGAAATCGTGAAATCGTGAAATCGTGAAATCGTGAAATCGTGAAATCGTGAAATCGTGAAATCGTGAAATCGTGAAATCGTGAAATCGTGAAATCGTGAAATCGTGAAATCGTGAAATCGTGAAATCGTGAAATCGTGAAATCGTGAAATCGTGAAATCGTGAAATCGTGAAATCGTGAAATCGTGAAATCGTGAAATCGTGAAATCGTGAAATCGTGAAATCGTGAAATCGTGAAATCGTGAAATCGTGAAATCGTGAAATCGTGAAATCGTGAAATCGTGAAATCGTGAAATCGTGAAATCGTGAAATCGTGAAATCGTGAAATCGTGAAATCGTGAAATCGTGAAATCGTGAAATCGTGAAATCGTGAAATCGTGAAATCGTGAAATCGTGAAATCGTGAAATCGTGAAATCGTGAAATCGTGAAATCGTGAAATCGTGAAATCGTGAAATCGTGAAATCGTGAAATCGTGAAATCGTGAAATCGTGAAATCGTGAAATCGTGAAATCGTGAAATCGTGAAATCGTGAAATCGTGAAATCGTGAAATCGTGAAATCGTGAAATCGTGAAATCGTGAAATCGTGAAATCGTGAAATCGTGAAATCGTGAAATCGTGAAATCGTGAAATCGTGAAATCGTGAAATCGTGAAATCGTGAAATCGTGAAATCGTGAAATCGTGAAATCGTGAAATCGTGAAATCGTGAAATCGTGAAATCGTGAAATCGTGAAATCGTGAAATCGTGAAATCGTGAAATCGTGAAATCGTGAAATCGTGAAATCGTGAAATCGTGAAATCGTGAAATCGTGAAATCGTGAAATCGTGAAATCGTGAAATCGTGAAATCGTGAAATCGTGAAATCGTGAAATCGTGAAATCGTGAAATCGTGAAATCGTGAAATCGTGAAATCGTGAAATCGTGAAATCGTGAAATCGTGAAATCGTGAAATCGTGAAATCGTGAAATCGTGAAATCGTGAAATCGTGAAATCGTGAAATCGTGAAATCGTGAAATCGTGAAATCGTGAAATCGTGAAATCGTGAAATCGTGAAATCGTGAAATCGTGAAATCGTGAAATCGTGAAATCGTGAAATCGTGAAATCGTGAAATCGTGAAATCGTGAAATCGTGAAATCGTGAAATCGTGAAATCGTGAAATCGTGAAATCGTGAAATCGTGAAATCGTGAAATCGTGAAATCGTGAAATCGTGAAATCGTGAAATCGTGAAATCGTGAAATCGTGAAATCGTGAAATCGTGAAATCGTGAAATCGTGAAATCGTGAAATCGTGAAATCGTGAAATCGTGAAATCGTGAAATCGTGAAATCGTGAAATCGTGAAATCGTGAAATCGTGAAATCGTGAAATCGTGAAATCGTGAAATCGTGAAATCGTGAAATCGTGAAATCGTGAAATCGTGAAATCGTGAAATCGTGAAATCGTGAAATCGTGAAATCGTGAAATCGTGAAATCGTGAAATCGTGAAATCGTGAAATCGTGAAATCGTGAAATCGTGAAATCGTGAAATCGTGAAATCGTGAAATCGTGAAATCGTGAAATCGTGAAATCGTGAAATCGTGAAATCGTGAAATCGTGAAATCGTGAAATCGTGAAATCGTGAAATCGTGAAATCGTGAAATCGTGAAATCGTGAAATCGTGAAATCGTGAAATCGTGAAATCGTGAAATCGTGAAATCGTGAAATCGTGAAATCGTGAAATCGTGAAATCGTGAAATCGTGAAATCGTGAAATCGTGAAATCGTGAAATCGTGAAATCGTGAAATCGTGAAATCGTGAAATCGTGAAATCGTGAAATCGTGAAATCGTGAAATCGTGAAATCGTGAAATCGTGAAATCGTGAAATCGTGAAATCGTGAAATCGTGAAATCGTGAAATCGTGAAATCGTGAAATCGTGAAATCGTGAAATCGTGAAATCGTGAAATCGTGAAATCGTGAAATCGTGAAATCGTGAAATCGTGAAATCGTGAAATCGTGAAATCGTGAAATCGTGAAATCGTGAAATCGTGAAATCGTGAAATCGTGAAATCGTGAAATCGTGAAATCGTGAAATCGTGAAATCGTGAAATCGTGAAATCGTGAAATCGTGAAATCGTGAAATCGTGAAATCGTGAAATCGTGAAATCGTGAAATCGTGAAATCGTGAAATCGTGAAATCGTGAAATCGTGAAATCGTGAAATCGTGAAATCGTGAAATCGTGAAATCGTGAAATCGTGAAATCGTGAAATCGTGAAATCGTGAAATCGTGAAATCGTGAAATCGTGAAATCGTGAAATCGTGAAATCGTGAAATCGTGAAATCGTGAAATCGTGAAATCGTGAAATCGTGAAATCGTGAAATCGTGAAATCGTGAAATCGTGAAATCGTGAAATCGTGAAATCGTGAAATCGTGAAATCGTGAAATCGTGAAATCGTGAAATCGTGAAATCGTGAAATCGTGAAATCGTGAAATCGTGAAATCGTGAAATCGTGAACTCGTGAAATCGTGAAATCGTGAAATCGTGAAATCGTGAAATCGTGAAATCGTGAAATCGTGAAATCGTGAAATCGTGAAATCGTGAAATCGTGAAATCGTGAAATCGTGAAATCGTGAAATCGTGAAATCGTGAAATCGTGAAATCGTGAAATCGTGAAATCGTGAAATCGTGAAATCGTGAAATCGTGAAATCGTGAAATCGTGAAATCGTGAAATCGTGAAATCGTGAAATCGTGAAATCGTGAAATCGTGAAATCGTGAAATCGTGAAATCGTGAAATCGTGAAATCGTGAAATCGTGAAATCGTGAAATCGTGAAATCGTGAAATCGTGAAATCGTGAAATCGTGAAATCGTGAAATCGTGAAATCGTGAAATCGTGAAATCGTGAAATCGTGAAATCGTGAAATCGTGAAATCGTGAAATCGTGAAATCGTGAAATCGTGAAATCGTGAAATCGTGAAATCGTGAAATCGTGAAATCGTGAAATCGTGAAATCGTGAAATCGTGAAATCGTGAAATCGTGAAATCGTGAAATCGTGAAATCGTGAAATCGTGAAATCGTGAAATCGTGAAATCGTGAAATCGTGAAATCGTGAAATCGTGAAATCGTGAAATCGTGAAATCGTGAAATCGTGAAATCGTGAAATCGTGAAATCGTGAAATCGTGAAATCGTGAAATCGTGAAATCGTGAAATCGTGAAATCGTGAAATCGTGAAATCGTGAAATCGTGAAATCGTGAAATCGTGAAATCGTGAAATCGTGAAATCGTGAAATCGTGAAATCGTGAAATCGTGAAATCGTGAAATCGTGAAATCGTGAAATCGTGAAATCGTGAAATCGTGAAATCGTGAAATCGTGAAATCGTGAAATCGTGAAATCGTGAAATCGTGAAATCGTGAAATCGTGAAATCGTGAAATCGTGAAATCGTGAAATCGTGAAATCGTGAAATCGTGAAATCGTGAAATCGTGAAATCGTGAAATCGTGAAATCGTGAAATCGTGAAATCGTGAAATCGTGAAATCGTGAAATCGTGAAATCGTGAAATCGTGAAATCGTGAAATCGTGAAATCGTGAAATCGTGAAATCGTGAAATCGTGAAATCGTGAAATCGTGAAATCGTGAAATCGTGAAATCGTGAAATCGTGAAATCGTGAAATCGTGAAATCGTGAAATCGTGAAATCGTGAAATCGTGAAATCGTGAAATCGTGAAATCGTGAAATCGTGAAATCGTGAAATCGTGAAATCGTGAAATCGTGAAATCGTGAAATCGTGAAATCGTGAAATCGTGAAATCGTGAAATCGTGAAATCGTGAAATCGTGAAATCGTGAAATCGTGAAATCGTGAAATCGTGAAATCGTGAAATCGTGAAATCGTGAAATCGTGAAATCGTGAAATCGTGAAATCGTGAAATCGTGAAATCGTGAAATCGTGAAATCGTGAAATCGTGAAATCGTGAAATCGTGAAATCGTGAAATCGTGAAATCGTGAAATCGTGAAATCGTGAAATCGTGAAATCGTGAAATCGTGAAATCGTGAAATCGTGAAATCGTGAAATCGTGAAATCGTGAAATCGTGAAATCGTGAAATCGTGAAATCGTGAAATCGTGAAATCGTGAAATCGTGAAATCGTGAAATCGTGAAATCGTGAAATCGTGAAATCGTGAAATCGTGAAATCGTGAAATCGTGAAATCGTGAAATCGTGAAATCGTGAAATCGTGAAATCGTGAAATCGTGAAATCGTGAAATCGTGAAATCGTGAAATCGTGAAATCGTGAAATCGTGAAATCGTGAAATCGTGAAATCGTGAAATCGTGAAATCGTGAAATCGTGAAATCGTGAAATCGTGAAATCGTGAAATCGTGAAATCGTGAAATCGTGAAATCGTGAAATCGTGAAATCGTGAAATCGTGAAATCGTGAAATCGTGAAATCGTGAAATCGTGAAATCGTGAAATCGTGAAATCGTGAAATCGTGAAATCGTGAAATCGTGAAATCGTGAAATCGTGAAATCGTGAAATCGTGAAATCGTGAAATCGTGAAATCGTGAAATCGTGAAATCGTGAAATCGTGAAATCGTGAAATCGTGAAATCGTGAAATCGTGAAATCGTGAAATCGTGAAATCGTGAAATCGTGAAATCGTGAAATCGTGAAATCGTGAAATCGTGAAATCGTGAAATCGTGAAATCGTGAAATCGTGAAATCGTGAAATCGTGAAATCGTGAAATCGTGAAATCGTGAAATCGTGAAATCGTGAAATCGTGAAATCGTGAAATCGTGAAATCGTGAAATCGTGAAATCGTGAAATCGTGAAATCGTGAAATCGTGAAATCGTGAAATCGTGAAATCGTGAAATCGTGAAATCGTGAAATCGTGAAATCGTGAAATCGTGAAATCGTGAAATCGTGAAATCGTGAAATCGTGAAATCGTGAAATCGTGAAATCGTGAAATCGTGAAATCGTGAAATCGTGAAATCGTGAAATCGTGAAATCGTGAAATCGTGAAATCGTGAAATCGTGAAATCGTGAAATCGTGAAATCGTGAAATCGTGAAATCGTGAAATCGTGAAATCGTGAAATCGTGAAATCGTGAAATCGTGAAATCGTGAAATCGTGAAATCGTGAAATCGTGAAATCGTGAAATCGTGAAATCGTGAAATCGTGAAATCGTGAAATCGTGAAATCGTGAAATCGTGAAATCGTGAAATCGTGAAATCGTGAAATCGTGAAATCGTGAAATCGTGAAATCGTGAAATCGTGAAATCGTGAAATCGTGAAATCGTGAAATCGTGAAATCGTGAAATCGTGAAATCGTGAAATCGTGAAATCGTGAAATCGTGAAATCGTGAAATCGTGAAATCGTGAAATCGTGAAATCGTGAAATCGTGAAATCGTGAAATCGTGAAATCGTGAAATCGTGAAATCGTGAAATCGTGAAATCGTGAAATCGTGAAATCGTGAAATCGTGAAATCGTGAAATCGTGAAATCGTGAAATCGTGAAATCGTGAAATCGTGAAATCGTGAAATCGTGAAATCGTGAAATCGTGAAATCGTGAAATCGTGAAATCGTGAAATCGTGAAATCGTGAAATCGTGAAATCGTGAAATCGTGAAATCGTGAAATCGTGAAATCGTGAAATCGTGAAATCGTGAAATCGTGAAATCGTGAAATCGTGAAATCGTGAAATCGTGAAATCGTGAAATCGTGAAATCGTGAAATCGTGAAATCGTGAAATCGTGAAATCGTGAAATCGTGAAATCGTGAAATCGTGAAATCGTGAAATCGTGAAATCGTGAAATCGTGAAATCGTGAAATCGTGAAATCGTGAAATCGTGAAATCGTGAAATCGTGAAATCGTGAAATCGTGAAATCGTGAAATCGTGAAATCGTGAAATCGTGAAATCGTGAAATCGTGAAATCGTGAAATCGTGAAATCGTGAAATCGTGAAATCGTGAAATCGTGAAATCGTGAAATCGTGAAATCGTGAAATCGTGAAATCGTGAAATCGTGAAATCGTGAAATCGTGAAATCGTGAAATCGTGAAATCGTGAAATCGTGAAATCGTGAAATCGTGAAATCGTGAAATCGTGAAATCGTGAAATCGTGAAATCGTGAAATCGTGAAATCGTGAAATCGTGAAATCGTGAAATCGTGAAATCGTGAAATCGTGAAATCGTGAAATCGTGAAATCGTGAAATCGTGAAATCGTGAAATCGTGAAATCGTGAAATCGTGAAATCGTGAAATCGTGAAATCGTGAAATCGTGAAATCGTGAAATCGTGAAATCGTGAAATCGTGAAATCGTGAAATCGTGAAATCGTGAAATCGTGAAATCGTGAAATCGTGAAATCGTGAAATCGTGAAATCGTGAAATCGTGAAATCGTGAAATCGTGAAATCGTGAAATCGTGAAATCGTGAAATCGTGAAATCGTGAAATCGTGAAATCGTGAAATCGTGAAATCGTGAAATCGTGAAATCGTGAAATCGTGAAATCGTGAAATCGTGAAATCGTGAAATCGTGAAATCGTGAAATCGTGAAATCGTGAAATCGTGAAATCGTGAAATCGTGAAATCGTGAAATCGTGAAATCGTGAAATCGTGAAATCGTGAAATCGTGAAATCGTGAAATCGTGAAATCGTGAAATCGTGAAATCGTGAAATCGTGAAATCGTGAAATCGTGAAATCGTGAAATCGTGAAATCGTGAAATCGTGAAATCGTGAAATCGTGAAATCGTGAAATCGTGAAATCGTGAAATCGTGAAATCGTGAAATCGTGAAATCGTGAAATCGTGAAATCGTGAAATCGTGAAATCGTGAAATCGTGAAATCGTGAAATCGTGAAATCGTGAAATCGTGAAATCGTGAAATCGTGAAATCGTGAAATCGTGAAATCGTGAAATCGTGAAATCGTGAAATCGTGAAATCGTGAAATCGTGAAATCGTGAAATCGTGAAATCGTGAAATCGTGAAATCGTGAAATCGTGAAATCGTGAAATCGTGAAATCGTGAAATCGTGAAATCGTGAAATCGTGAAATCGTGAAATCGTGAAATCGTGAAATCGTGAAATCGTGAAATCGTGAAATCGTGAAATCGTGAAATCGTGAAATCGTGAAATCGTGAAATCGTGAAATCGTGAAATCGTGAAATCGTGAAATCGTGAAATCGTGAAATCGTGAAATCGTGAAATCGTGAAATCGTGAAATCGTGAAATCGTGAAATCGTGAAATCGTGAAATCGTGAAATCGTGAAATCGTGAAATCGTGAAATCGTGAAATCGTGAAATCGTGAAATCGTGAAATCGTGAAATCGTGAAATCGTGAAATCGTGAAATCGTGAAATCGTGAAATCGTGAAATCGTGAAATCGTGAAATCGTGAAATCGTGAAATCGTGAAATCGTGAAATCGTGAAATCGTGAAATCGTGAAATCGTGAAATCGTGAAATCGTGAAATCGTGAAATCGTGAAATCGTGAAATCGTGAAATCGTGAAATCGTGAAATCGTGAAATCGTGAAATCGTGAAATCGTGAAATCGTGAAATCGTGAAATCGTGAAATCGTGAAATCGTGAAATCGTGAAATCGTGAAATCGTGAAATCGTGAAATCGTGAAATCGTGAAATCGTGAAATCGTGAAATCGTGAAATCGTGAAATCGTGAAATCGTGAAATCGTGAAATCGTGAAATCGTGAAATCGTGAAATCGTGAAATCGTGAAATCGTGAAATCGTGAAATCGTGAAATCGTGAAATCGTGAAATCGTGAAATCGTGAAATCGTGAAATCGTGAAATCGTGAAATCGTGAAATCGTGAAATCGTGAAATCGTGAAATCGTGAAATCGTGAAATCGTGAAATCGTGAAATCGTGAAATCGTGAAATCGTGAAATCGTGAAATCGTGAAATCGTGAAATCGTGAAATCGTGAAATCGTGAAATCGTGAAATCGTGAAATCGTGAAATCGTGAAATCGTGAAATCGTGAAATCGTGAAATCGTGAAATCGTGAAATCGTGAAATCGTGAAATCGTGAAATCGTGAAATCGTGAAATCGTGAAATCGTGAAATCGTGAAATCGTGAAATCGTGAAATCGTGAAATCGTGAAATCGTGAAATCGTGAAATCGTGAAATCGTGAAATCGTGAAATCGTGAAATCGTGAAATCGTGAAATCGTGAAATCGTGAAATCGTGAAATCGTGAAATCGTGAAATCGTGAAATCGTGAAATCGTGAAATCGTGAAATCGTGAAATCGTGAAATCGTGAAATCGTGAAATCGTGAAATCGTGAAATCGTGAAATCGTGAAATCGTGAAATCGTGAAATCGTGAAATCGTGAAATCGTGAAATCGTGAAATCGTGAAATCGTGAAATCGTGAAATCGTGAAATCGTGAAATCGTGAAATCGTGAAATCGTGAAATCGTGAAATCGTGAAATCGTGAAATCGTGAAATCGTGAAATCGTGAAATCGTGAAATCGTGAAATCGTGAAATCGTGAAATCGTGAAATCGTGAAATCGTGAAATCGTGAAATCGTGAAATCGTGAAATCGTGAAATCGTGAAATCGTGAAATCGTGAAATCGTGAAATCGTGAAATCGTGAAATCGTGAAATCGTGAAATCGTGAAATCGTGAAATCGTGAAATCGTGAAATCGTGAAATCGTGAAATCGTGAAATCGTGAAATCGTGAAATCGTGAAATCGTGAAATCGTGAAATCGTGAAATCGTGAAATCGTGAAATCGTGAAATCGTGAAATCGTGAAATCGTGAAATCGTGAAATCGTGAAATCGTGAAATCGTGAAATCGTGAAATCGTGAAATCGTGAAATCGTGAAATCGTGAAATCGTGAAATCGTGAAATCGTGAAATCGTGAAATCGTGAAATCGTGAAATCGTGAAATCGTGAAATCGTGAAATCGTGAAATCGTGAAATCGTGAAATCGTGAAATCGTGAAATCGTGAAATCGTGAAATCGTGAAATCGTGAAATCGTGAAATCGTGAAATCGTGAAATCGTGAAATCGTGAAATCGTGAAATCGTGAAATCGTGAAATCGTGAAATCGTGAAATCGTGAAATCGTGAAATCGTGAAATCGTGAAATCGTGAAATCGTGAAATCGTGAAATCGTGAAATCGTGAAATCGTGAAATCGTGAAATCGTGAAATCGTGAAATCGTGAAATCGTGAAATCGTGAAATCGTGAAATCGTGAAATCGTGAAATCGTGAAATCGTGAAATCGTGAAATCGTGAAATCGTGAAATCGTGAAATCGTGAAATCGTGAAATCGTGAAATCGTGAAATCGTGAAATCGTGAAATCGTGAAATCGTGAAATCGTGAAATCGTGAAATCGTGAAATCGTGAAATCGTGAAATCGTGAAATCGTGAAATCGTGAAATCGTGAAATCGTGAAATCGTGAAATCGTGAAATCGTGAAATCGTGAAATCGTGAAATCGTGAAATCGTGAAATCGTGAAATCGTGAAATCGTGAAATCGTGAAATCGTGAAATCGTGAAATCGTGAAATCGTGAAATCGTGAAATCGTGAAATCGTGAAATCGTGAAATCGTGAAATCGTGAAATCGTGAAATCGTGAAATCGTGAAATCGTGAAATCGTGAAATCGTGAAATCGTGAAATCGTGAAATCGTGAAATCGTGAAATCGTGAAATCGTGAAATCGTGAAATCGTGAAATCGTGAAATCGTGAAATCGTGAAATCGTGAAATCGTGAAATCGTGAAATCGTGAAATCGTGAAATCGTGAAATCGTGAAATCGTGAAATCGTGAAATCGTGAAATCGTGAAATCGTGAAATCGTGAAATCGTGAAATCGTGAAATCGTGAAATCGTGAAATCGTGAAATCGTGAAATCGTGAAATCGTGAAATCGTGAAATCGTGAAATCGTGAAATCGTGAAATCGTGAAATCGTGAAATCGTGAAATCGTGAAATCGTGAAATCGTGAAATCGTGAAATCGTGAAATCGTGAAATCGTGAAATCGTGAAATCGTGAAATCGTGAAATCGTGAAATCGTGAAATCGTGAAATCGTGAAATCGTGAAATCGTGAAATCGTGAAATCGTGAAATCGTGAAATCGTGAAATCGTGAAATCGTGAAATC
Organism: Topomyia yanbarensis; assembly: GCF_030247195.1. NCBI lineage: Eukaryota > Metazoa > Arthropoda > Insecta > Diptera > Culicidae > Topomyia > Topomyia yanbarensis. The sequence continues at coordinate 4,083 of NW_026683895.1, read as the reverse complement.
GTGAAATCGTGAAATCGTGAAATCGTGAAATCGTGAAATCGTGAAATCGTGAAATCGTGAAATCGTGAAATCGTGAAATCGTGAAATCGTGAAATCGTGAAATCGTGAAATCGTGAAATCGTGAAATCGTGAAATCGTGAAATCGTGAAATCGTGAAATCGTGAAATCGTGAAATCGTGAAATCGTGAAATCGTGAAATCGTGAAATCGTGAAATCGTGAAATCGTGAAATCGTGAAATCGTGAAATCGTGAAATCGTGAAATCGTGAAATCGTGAAATCGTGAAATCGTGAAATCGTGAAATCGTGAAATCGTGAAATCGTGAAATCGTGAAATCGTGAAATCGTGAAATCGTGAAATCGTGAAATCGTGAAATCGTGAAATCGTGAAATCGTGAAATCGTGAAATCGTGAAATCGTGAAATCGTGAAATCGTGAAATCGTGAAATCGTGAAATCGTGAAATCGTGAAATCGTGAAATCGTGAAATCGTGAAATCGTGAAATCGTGAAATCGTGAAATCGTGAAATCGTGAAATCGTGAAATCGTGAAATCGTGAAATCGTGAAATCGTGAAATCGTGAAATCGTGAAATCGTGAAATCGTGAAATCGTGAAATCGTGAAATCGTGAAATCGTGAAATCGTGAAATCGTGAAATCGTGAAATCGTGAAATCGTGAAATCGTGAAATCGTGAAATCGTGAAATCGTGAAATCGTGAAATCGTGAAATCGTGAAATCGTGAAATCGTGAAATCGTGAAATCGTGAAATCGTGAAATCGTGAAATCGTGAAATCGTGAAATCGTGAAATCGTGAAATCGTGAAATCGTGAAATCGTGAAATCGTGAAATCGTGAAATCGTGAAATCGTGAAATCGTGAAATCGTGAAATCGTGAAATCGTGAAATCGTGAAATCGTGAAATCGTGAAATCGTGAAATCGTGAAATCGTGAAATCGTGAAATCGTGAAATCGTGAATGAAATCGTGAAATCGTGAAATCGTGAAATCGTGAAATCGTGAAATCGTGAAATCGTGAAATCGTGAAATCGTGAAATCGTGAAATCGTGAAATCGTGAAATCGTGAAATCGTGAAATCGTGAAATCGTGAAATCGTGAAATCGTGAAATCGTGAAATCGTGAAATCGTGAAATCGTGAAATCGTGAAATCGTGAAATCGTGAAATCGTGAAATCGTGAAATCGTGAAATCGTGAAATCGTGAAATCGTGAAATCGTGAAATCGTGAAATCGTGAAATCGTGAAATCGTGAAATCGTGAAATCGTGAAATCGTGAAATCGTGAAATCGTGAAATCGTGAAATCGTGAAATCGTGAAATCGTGAAATCGTGAAATCGTGAAATCGTGAAATCGTGAAATCGTGAAATCGTGAAATCGTGAAATCGTGAAATCGTGAAATCGTGAAATCGTGAAATCGTGAAATCGTGAAATCGTGAAATCGTGAAATCGTGAAATCGTGAAATCGTGAAATCGTGAAATCGTGAAATCGTGAAATCGTGAAATCGTGAAATCGTGAAATCGTGAAATCGTGAAATCGTGAAATCGTGAAATCGTGAAATCGTGAAATCGTGAAATCGTGAAATCGTGAAATCGTGAAATCGTGAAATCGTGAAATCGTGAAATCGTGAAATCGTGAAATCGTGAAATCGTGAAATCGTGAAATCGTGAAATCGTGAAATCGTGAAATCGTGAAATCGTGAAATCGTGAAATCGTGAAATCGTGAAATCGTGAAATCGTGAAATCGTGAAATCGTGAAATCGTGAAATCGTGAAATCGTGAAATCGTGAAATCGTGAAATCGTGAAATCGTGAAATCGTGAAATCGTGAAATCGTGAAATCGTGAAATCGTGAAATCGTGAAATCGTGAAATCGTGAAATCGTGAAATCGTGAAATCGTGAAATCGTGAAATCGTGAAATCGTGAAATCGTGAAATCGTGAAATCGTGAAATCGTGAAATCGTGAAATCGTGAAATCGTGAAATCGTGAAATCGTGAAATCGTGAAATCGTGAAATCGTGAAATCGTGAAATCGTGAAATCGTGAAATCGTGAAATCGTGAAATCGTGAAATCGTGAAATCGTGAAATCGTGAAATCGTGAAATCGTGAAATCGTGAAATCGTGAAATCGTGAAATCGTGAAATCGTGAAATCGTGAAATCGTGAAATCGTGAAATCGTGAAATCGTGAAATCGTGAAATCGTGAAATCGTGAAATCGTGAAATCGTGAAATCGTGAAATCGTGAAATCGTGAAATCGTGAAATCGTGAAATCGTGAAATCGTGAAATCGTGAAATCGTGAAATCGTGAAATCGTGAAATCGTGAAATCGTGAAATCGTGAAATCGTGAAATCGTGAAATCGTGAAATCGTGAAATCGTGAAATCGTGAAATCGTGAAATCGTGAAATCGTGAAATCGTGAAATCGTGAAATCGTGAAATCGTGAAATCGTGAAATCGTGAAATCGTGAAATCGTGAAATCGTGAAATCGTGAAATCGTGAAATCGTGAAATCGTGAAATCGTGAAATCGTGAAATCGTGAAATCGTGAAATCGTGAAATCGTGAAATCGTGAAATCGTGAAATCGTGAAATCGTGAAATCGTGAAATCGTGAAATCGTGAAATCGTGAAATCGTGAAATCGTGAAATCGTGAAATCGTGAAATCGTGAAATCGTGAAATCGTGAAATCGTGAAATCGTGAAATCGTGAAATCGTGAAATCGTGAAATCGTGAAATCGTGAAATCGTGAAATCGTGAAATCGTGAAATCGTGAAATCGTGAAATCGTGAAATCGTGAAATCGTGAAATCGTGAAATCGTGAAATCGTGAAATCGTGAAATCGTGAAATCGTGAAATCGTGAAATCGTGAAATCGTGAAATCGTGAAATCGTGAAATCGTGAAATCGTGAAATCGTGAAATCGTGAAATCGTGAAATCGTGAAATCGTGAAATCGTGAAATCGTGAAATCGTGAAATCGTGAAATCGTGAAATCGTGAAATCGTGAAATCGTGAAATCGTGAAATCGTGAAATCGTGAAATCGTGAAATCGTGAAATCGTGAAATCGTGAAATCGTGAAATCGTGAAATCGTGAAATCGTGAAATCGTGAAATCGTGAAATCGTGAAATCGTGAAATCGTGAAATCGTGAAATCGTGAAATCGTGAAATCGTGAAATCGTGAAATCGTGAAATCGTGAAATCGTGAAATCGTGAAATCGTGAAATCGTGAAATCGTGAAATCGTGAAATCGTGAAATCGTGAAATCGTGAAATCGTGAAATCGTGAAATCGTGAAATCGTGAAATCGTGAAATCGTGAAATCGTGAAATCGTGAAATCGTGAAATCGTGAAATCGTGAAATCGTGAAATCGTGAAATCGTGAAATCGTGAAATCGTGAAATCGTGAAATCGTGAAATCGTGAAATCGTGAAATCGTGAAATCGTGAAATCGTGAAATCGTGAAATCGTGAAATCGTGAAATCGTGAAATCGTGAAATCGTGAAATCGTGAAATCGTGAAATCGTGAAATCGTGAAATCGTGAAATCGTGAAATCGTGAAATCGTGAAATCGTGAAATCGTGAAATCGTGAAATCGTGAAATCGTGAAATCGTGAAATCGTGAAATCGTGAAATCGTGAAATCGTGAAATCGTGAAATCGTGAAATCGTGAAATCGTGAAATCGTGAAATCGTGAAATCGTGAAATCGTGAAATCGTGAAATCGTGAAATCGTGAAATCGTGAAATCGTGAAATCGTGAAATCGTGAAATCGTGAAATCGTGAAATCGTGAAATCGTGAAATCGTGAAATCGTGAAATCGTGAAATCGTGAAATCGTGAAATCGTGAAATCGTGAAATCGTGAAATCGTGAAATCGTGAAATCGTGAAATCGTGAAATCGTGAAATCGTGAAATCGTGAAATCGTGAAATCGTGAAATCGTGAAATCGTGAAATCGTGAAATCGTGAAATCGTGAAATCGTGAAATCGTGAAATCGTGAAATCGTGAAATCGTGAAATCGTGAAATCGTGAAATCGTGAAATCGTGAAATCGTGAAATCGTGAAATCGTGAAAT
>NW_026683894.1:0-17912 GCF_030247195.1 Topomyia yanbarensis | reverse complement strand
TATAAAGAATATAATCACAATCAGTGTCGGACTAACATTGCTTTTGTGTGCTTCCTATGTTTACATTAAGTAATGACCGGCACCGGTATTGATAAATAAACACCGTGAGCTTACCAGGAGTCGTACATTGAAGGAAGACTTGTATCTTCCATCATTATCGTCTATTGCATTTTTTGCAAGAGGAGTCGATCCATAATGAAGTTTTTTTTTGAAAAATGTCCACATGCACTGAGGAATTCACCTGTTCAATACAGCATAAAAAACGATATCATCTTTAGCAGGAATCGAGTTTACGTTCTTTAAAGCTCCAGTTGGGTGCGTTAACATCGAGGAACTGTCATGACTTCATTACAAATTTTCGTAATAACCGCTACAGCACCCAGGACTCACTGTCCGCCAATATCTCGTCACCGCGCTATACCTTCCATCAACCATATCTTTCCAGTTATCTATTTTTAGCTTACACATAAAAACCCATAAAACTATTATCAGCAAATAACTTGAACCACAAGTTCGTGTATTCATTTTGTTGTGCGGTATCAAAATAAGAATGTTTTTGTATCTCAGAATCTTAAACATAATCTAGCGAAAAAACGAAAAATAAACTATGTTTCTTCAAGCATTTGAAGTGTATCATAGAAAAAAAATTGATATTGATTCTTAACATTTCGTTTTATTAACATTGACATTAAAACTTTTTTGCATGTATGTTAAATCGAGGTAAAAATTACGTTAAATCGAAATATGTTAAATCGAGGGTATGTTAAATCGTGAGTATGTTAAATCGAGGTATACCTGTAATTCAATAATTCAATAATTCAATAATTCAATAATTCAATAATTCAATAATTCAATAATTCAATAATTCAATAATTCAATAATTCAATAATTCAATAATTCAATAATTCAATAATTCAATTATTCAATAATTCAATAATTCAATAATTCAATAATTCAATAATTCAATAATTCAATAATTCAATAATTCAATAATTCAATAATTCAATAATTCAATAATTCAATAATTCAATAATTCAATAATTCAATAATTCAATAATTCAATAATTCAATAATTCAATAATTCAATAATTCAATAATTCAATAATTCAATAATTCAATAATTCAATAATTCAATAATTCAATAATTCAATAATTCAATAATTCAATAATTCAATAATTCAATAATTCAATAATTCAATAATTCAATAATTCAATAATTCAATAATTCAATAATTCAATAATTCAATAATTCAATAATTCAATAATTCAATAATTCAATAATTCAATAATTCAATAATTCAATAATTCAATAATTCAATAATTCAATAATTCAATAATTCAATAATTCAATAATTCAATAATTCAATAATTCAATAATTCAATAATTCAATAATTCAATAATTCAATAATTCAATAATTCAATAATTCAATAATTCAATAATTCAATAATTCAATAATTCAATAATTCAATAACTCAATAATTCAATAATTCAATAATTCAATAATTCAATAATTCAATAATTCAATAATTCAATAATTCAATAATTCAATAATTCAATAATTCAATAATTCAATAATTCAATAATTCAATAATTCAATAATTCAATAATTCAATAATTCAATAATTCAATAATTCAATAATTCAATAATTCAATAATTCAATAATTCAATAATTCAATAATTCAATAATTCAATAATTCAATAATTCAATAATTCAATAATTCAATAATTCAATAATTCAATAATTCAATAATTCAATAATTCAATAATTCAATAATTCAATAATTCAATAATTCAATAATTCAATAATTCAATAATTCAATAATTCAATAATTCAATAATTCAATAATTCAATAATTCAATAATTCAATAATTCAATAATTCAATAATTCAATAATTCAATAATTCAATAATTCAATAATTCAATAATTCAATAATTCAATAATTCAATAATTCAATAATTCAATAATTCAATAATTCAATAATTCAATAATTCAATAATTCAATAATTCAATAATTCAATAATTCAATAATTCAATAATTCAATAATTCAATAATTCAATAATTCAATAATTCAATAATTCAATAATTCAATAATTCAATAATTCAATAATTCAATAATTCAATAATTCAATAATTCAATAATTCAATAATTCAATAATTCAATAATTCAATAATTCAATAATTCAATAATTCAATAATTTAATAATTCAATAATTCAATAATTCAATAATTCAATAATTCAATAATTCAATAATTCAATAATTCAATAATTCAATAATTCAATAATTCAATAATTCAATAATTCAATAATTCAATAATTCAATAATTCAATAATTCAATAATTCAATAATTCAATAATTCAATAATTCAATAATTCAATAATTCAATAATTCAATAATTCAATAATTCAATAATTCAATAATTCAATAATTCAATAATTTAATAATTTAATAATTCAATAATTCAATAATTCAATAATTCAATAATTCAATAATTCAATAATTCAATAATTCAATAATTCAATAATTCAATAATTCAATAATTCAATAATTCAATAATTCAATAATTCAATAATTCAATAATTCAATAATTCAATAATTCAATAATTCAATAATTCAATAATTCAATAATTCAATAATTCAATAATTCAATAATTCAATAATTCAATAATTCAATAATTCAATAATTCAATAATTCAATAATTCAATAATTCAATAATTCAATAATTCAATAATTCAATAATTCAATAATTCAATAATTCAATAATTCAATAATTCAATAATTCAATAATTCAATAATTCAATAATTCAATAATTCAATAATTCAATAATTCAATAATTCAATAATTCAATAATTCAATAATTCAATAATTCAATAATTCAATAATTCAATAATTCAATAATTCAATAATTCAATAATTCAATAATTCAATAATTCAATAATTCAATAATTCAATAATTCAATAATTCAATAATTCAATAATTCAATAATTCAATAATTCAATAATTCAATAATTCAATAATTCAATAATTCAATAATTCAATAATTCAATAATTCAATAATTCAATAATTCAATAATTCAATAATTCAATAATTCAATAATTCAATAATTCAATAATTCAATAATTCAATAATTCAATAATTCAATAATTCAATAATTCAATAATTCAATAATTCAATAATTCAATAATTCAATAATTCAATAATTCAATAATTCAATAATTCAATAATTCAATAATTCAATAATTCAATAATTCAATAATTCAATAATTCAATAATTCAATAATTCAATAATTCAATAATTCAATAATTCAATAATTCAATAATTCAATAATTCAATAATTCAATAATTCAATAATTCAATAATTCAATAATTCAATAATTCAATAATTCAATAATTCAATAATTCAATAATTCAATAATTCAATAATTCAATAATTCAATAATTCAATAATTCAATAATTCAATAATTCAATAATTCAATAATTCAATAATTCAATAATTCAATAATTCAATAATTCAATAATTCAATAATTCAATAATTCAATAATTCAATAATTCAATAATTCAATAATTCAATAATTCAATAATTCAATAATTCAATAATTCAATAATTCAATAATTCAATAATTCAATAATTCAATAATTCAATAATTCAATAATTCAATAATTCAATAATTCAATAATTCAATAATTCAATAATTCAATAATTCAATAATTCAATAATTCAATAATTCAATAATTCAATAATTCAATAATTCAATAATTCAATAATTCAATAATTCAATAATTCAATAATTCAATAATTCAATAATTCAATAATTCAATAATTCAATAATTCAATAATTCAATAATTCAATAATTCAATAATTCAATAATTCAATAATTCAATAATTCAATAATTCAATAATTCAATAATTCAATAATTCAATAATTCAATAATTCAATAATTCAATAATTCAATAATTCAATAATTCAATAATTCAATAATTCAATAATTCAATAATTCAATAATTCAATAATTCAATAATTCAATAATTCAATAATTCAATAATTCAATAATTCAATAATTCAATAATTCAATAATTCAATAATTCAATAATTCAATAATTCAATAATTCAATAATTCAATAATTCAATAATTCAATAATTCAATAATTCAATAATTCAATAATTCAATAATTCAATAATTCAATAATTCAATAATTCAATAATTCAATAATTCAATAATTCAATAATTCAATAATTCAATAATTCAATAATTCAATAATTCAATAATTCAATAATTCAATAATTCAATAATTCAATAATTCAATAATTCAATAATTCAATAATTCAATAATTCAATAATTCAATAATTCAATAATTCAATAATTCAATAATTCAATAATTCAATAATTCAATAATTCAATAATTCAATAATTCAATAATTCAATAATTCAATAATTCAATAATTCAATAATTCAATAATTCAATAATTCAATAATTCAATAATTCAATAATTCAATAATTCAATAATTCAATAATTCAATAATTCAATAATTCAATAATTCAATAATTCAATAATTCAATAATTCAATAATTCAATAATTCAATAATTCAATAATTCAATAATTCAATAATTCAATAATTCAATAATTCAATAATTCAATAATTCAATAATTCAATAATTCAATAATTCAATAATTCAATAATTCAATAATTCAATAATTCAATAATTCAATAATTCAATAATTCAATAATTCAATAATTCAATAATTCAATAATTCAATAATTCAATAATTCAATAATTCAATAATTCAATAATTCAATAATTCAATAATTCAATAATTCAATAATTCAATAATTCAATAATTCAATAATTCAATAATTCAATAATTCAATAATTCAATAATTCAATAATTCAATAATTCAATAATTCAATAATTCAATAATTCAATAATTCAATAATTCAATAATTCAATAATTCAATAATTCAATAATTCAATAATTCAATAATTCAATAATTCAATAATTCAATAATTCAATAATTCAATAATTCAATAATTCAATAATTCAATAATTCAATAATTCAATAATTCAATAATTCAATAATTCAATAATTCAATAATTCAATAATTCAATAATTCAATAATTCAATAATTCAATAATTCAATAATTCAATAATTCAATAATTCAATAATTCAATAATTCAATAATTCAATAATTCAATAATTCAATAATTCAATAATTCAATAATTCAATAATTCAATAATTCAATAATTCAATAATTCAATAATTCAATAATTCAATAATTCAATAATTCAATAATTCAATAATTCAATAATTCAATAATTCAATAATTCAATAATTCAATAATTCAATAATTCAATAATTCAATAATTCAATAATTCAATAATTCAATAATTCAATAATTCAATAATTCAATAATTCAATAATTCAATAATTCAATAATTCAATAATTCAATAATTCAATAATTCAATAATTCAATAATTCAATAATTCAATAATTCAATAATTCAATAATTCAATAATTCAATAATTCAATAATTCAATAATTCAATAATTCAATAATTCAATAATTCAATAATTCAATAATTCAATAATTCAATAATTCAATAATTCAATAATTCAATAATTCAATAATTCAATAATTCAATAATTCAATAATTCAATAATTCAATAATTCAATAATTCAATAATTCAATAATTCAATAATTCAATAATTCAATAATTCAATAATTCAATAATTCAATAATTCAATAATTCAATAATTCAATAATTCAATAATTCAATAATTCAATAATTCAATAATTCAATAATTCAATAATTCAATAATTCAATAATTCAATAATTCAATAATTCAATAATTCAATAATTCAATAATTCAATAATTCAATAATTCAATAATTCAATAATTCAATAATTCAATAATTCAATAATTCAATAATTCAATAATTCAATAATTCAATAATTCAATAATTCAATAATTCAATAATTCAATAATTCAATAATTCAATAATTCAATAATTCAATAATTCAATAATTCAATAATTCAATAATTCAATAATTCAATAATTCAATAATTCAATAATTCAATAATTCAATAATTCAATAATTCAATAATTCAATAATTCAATAATTCAATAATTCAATAATTCAATAATTCAATAATTCAATAATTCAATAATTCAATAATTCAATAATTCAATAATTCAATAATTCAATAATTCAATAATTCAATAATTCAATAATTCAATAATTCAATAATTCAATAATTCAATAATTCAATAATTCAATAATTCAATAATTCAATAATTCAATAATTCAATAATTCAATAATTCAATAATTCAATAATTCAATAATTCAATAATTCAATAATTCAATAATTCAATAATTCAATAATTCAATAATTCAATAATTCAATAATTCAATAATTCAATAATTCAATAATTCAATAATTCAATAATTCAATAATTCAATAATTCAATAATTCAATAATTCAATAATTCAATAATTCAATAATTCAATAATTCAATAATTCAATAATTCAATAATTCAATAATTCAATAATTCAATAATTCAATAATTCAATAATTCAATAATTCAATAATTCAATAATTCAATAATTCAATAATTCAATAATTCAATAATTCAATAATTCAATAATTCAATAATTCAATAATTCAATAATTCAATAATTCAATAATTCAATAATTCAATAATTCAATAATTCAATAATTCAATAATTCAATAATTCAATAATTCAATAATTCAATAATTCAATAATTCAATAATTCAATAATTCAATAATTCAATAATTCAATAATTCAATAATTCAATAATTCAATAATTCAATAATTCAATAATTCAATAATTCAATAATTCAATAATTCAATAATTCAATAATTCAATAATTCAATAATTCAATAATTCAATAATTCAATAATTCAATAATTCAATAATTCAATAATTCAATAATTCAATAATTCAATAATTCAATAATTCAATAATTCAATAATTCAATAATTCAATAATTCAATAATTCAATAATTCAATAATTCAATAATTCAATAATTCAATAATTCAATAATTCAATAATTCAATAATTCAATAATTCAATAATTCAATAATTCAATAATTCAATAATTCAATAATTCAATAATTCAATAATTCAATAATTCAATAATTCAATAATTCAATAATTCAATAATTCAATAATTCAATAATTCAATAATTCAATAATTCAATAATTCAATAATTCAATAATTCAATAATTCAATAATTCAATAATTCAATAATTCAATAATTCAATAATTCAATAATTCAATAATTCAATAATTCAATAATTCAATAATTCAATAATTCAATAATTCAATAATTCAATAATTCAATAATTCAATAATTCAATAATTCAATAATTCAATAATTCAATAATTCAATAATTCAATAATTCAATAATTCAATAATTCAATAATTCAATAATTCAATAATTCAATAATTCAATAATTCAATAATTCAATAATTCAATAATTCAATAATTCAATAATTCAATAATTCAATAATTCAATAATTCAATAATTCAATAATTCAATAATTCAATAATTCAATAATTCAATAATTCAATAATTCAATAATTCAATAATTCAATAATTCAATAATTCAATAATTCAATAATTCAATAATTCAATAATTCAATAATTCAATAATTCAATAATTCAATAATTCAATAATTCAATAATTCAATAATTCAATAATTCAATAATTCAATAATTCAATAATTCAATAATTCAATAATTCAATAATTCAATAATTCAATAATTCAATAATTCAATAATTCAATAATTCAATAATTCAATAATTCAATAATTCAATAATTCAATAATTCAATAATTCAATAATTCAATAATTCAATAATTCAATAATTCAATAATTCAATAATTCAATAATTCAATAATTCAATAATTCAATAATTCAATAATTCAATAATTCAATAATTCAATAATTCAATAATTCAATAATTCAATAATTCAATAATTCAATAATTCAATAATTCAATAATTCAATAATTCAATAATTCAATAATTCAATAATTCAATAATTCAATAATTCAATAATTCAATAATTCAATAATTCAATAATTCAATAATTCAATAATTCAATAATTCAATAATTCAATAATTCAATAATTCAATAATTCAATAATTCAATAATTCAATAATTCAATAATTCAATAATTCAATAATTCAATAATTCAATAATTCAATAATTCAATAATTCAATAATTCAATAATTCAATAATTCAATAATTCAATAATTCAATAATTCAATAATTCAATAATTCAATAATTCAATAATTCAATAATTCAATAATTCAATAATTCAATAATTCAATAATTCAATAATTCAATAATTCAATAATTCAATAATTCAATAATTCAATAATTCAATAATTCAATAATTCAATAATTCAATAATTCAATAATTCAATAATTCAATAATTCAATAATTCAATAATTCAATAATTCAATAATTCAATAATTCAATAATTCAATAATTCAATAATTCAATAATTCAATAATTCAATAATTCAATAATTCAATAATTCAATAATTCAATAATTCAATAATTCAATAATTCAATAATTCAATAATTCAATAATTCAATAATTCAATAATTCAATAATTCAATAATTCAATAATTCAATAATTCAATAATTCAATAATTCAATAATTCAATAATTCAATAATTCAATAATTCAATAATTCAATAATTCAATAATTCAATAATTCAATAATTCAATAATTCAATAATTCAATAATTCAATAATTCAATAATTCAATAATTCAATAATTCAATAATTCAATAATTCAATAATTCAATAATTCAATAATTCAATAATTCAATAATTCAATAATTCAATAATTCAATAATTCAATAATTCAATAATTCAATAATTCAATAATTCAATAATTCAATAATTCAATAATTCAATAATTCAATAATTCAATAATTCAATAATTCAATAATTCAATAATTCAATAATTCAATAATTCAATAATTCAATAATTCAATAATTCAATAATTCAATAATTCAATAATTCAATAATTCAATAATTCAATAATTCAATAATTCAATAATTCAATAATTCAATAATTCAATAATTCAATAATTCAATAATTCAATAATTCAATAATTCAATAATTCAATAATTCAATAATTCAATAATTCAATAATTCAATAATTCAATAATTCAATAATTCAATAATTCAATAATTCAATAATTCAATAATTCAATAATTCAATAATTCAATAATTCAATAATTCAATAATTCAATAATTCAATAATTCAATAATTCAATAATTCAATAATTCAATAATTCAATAATTCAATAATTCAATAATTCAATAATTCAATAATTCAATAATTCAATAATTCAATAATTCAATAATTCAATAATTCAATAATTCAATAATTCAATAATTCAATAATTCAATAATTCAATAATTCAATAATTCAATAATTCAATAATTCAATAATTCAATAATTCAATAATTCAATAATTCAATAATTCAATAATTCAATAATTCAATAATTCAATAATTCAATAATTCAATAATTCAATAATTCAATAATTCAATAATTCAATAATTCAATAATTCAATAATTCAATAATTCAATAATTCAATAATTCAATAATTCAATAATTCAATAATTCAATAATTCAATAATTCAATAATTCAATAATTCAATAATTCAATAATTCAATAATTCAATAATTCAATAATTCAATAATTCAATAATTCAATAATTCAATAATTCAATAATTCAATAATTCAATAATTCAATAATTCAATAATTCAATAATTCAATAATTCAATAATTCAATAATTCAATAATTCAATAATTCAATAATTCAATAATTCAATAATTCAATAATTCAATAATTCAATAATTCAATAATTCAATAATTCAATAATTCAATAATTCAATAATTCAATAATTCAATAATTCAATAATTCAATAATTCAATAATTCAATAATTCAATAATTCAATAATTCAATAATTCAATAATTCAATAATTCAATAATTCAATAATTCAATAATTCAATAATTCAATAATTCAATAATTCAATAATTCAATAATTCAATAATTCAATAATTCAATAATTCAATAATTCAATAATTCAATAATTCAATAATTCAATAATTCAATAATTCAATAATTCAATAATTCAATAATTCAATAATTCAATAATTCAATAATTCAATAATTCAATAATTCAATAATTCAATAATTCAATAATTCAATAATTCAATAATTCAATAATTCAATAATTCAATAATTCAATAATTCAATAATTCAATAATTCAATAATTCAATAATTCAATAATTCAATAATTCAATAATTCAATAATTCAATAATTCAATAATTCAATAATTCAATAATTCAATAATTCAGTAATTCAATAATTCAATAATTCAATAATTCAATAATTCAATAATTCAATAATTCAATAATTCAATAATTCAATAATTCAATAATTCAATAATTCAATAATTCAATAATTCAATAATTCAATAATTCAATAATTCAATAATTCAATAATTCAATAATTCAATAATTCAATAATTCAATAATTCAATAATTCAATAATTCAATAATTCAATAATTCAATAATTCAATAATTCAATAATTCAATAATTCAATAATTCAATAATTCAATAATTCAATAATTCAATAATTCAATAATTCAATAATTCAATAATTCAATAATTCAATAATTCAATAATTCAATAATTCAATAATTCAATAATTCAATAATTCAATAATTCAATAATTCAATAATTCAATAATTCAATAATTCAATAATTCAATAATTCAATAATTCAATAATTCAATAATTCAATAATTCAATAATTCAATAATTCAATAATTCAATAATTCAATAATTCAATAATTCAATAATTCAATAATTCAATAATTCAATAATTCAATAATTCAATAATTCAATAATTCAATAATTCAATAATTCAATAATTCAATAATTCAATAATTCAATAATTCAATAATTCAATAATTCAATAATTCAATAATTCAATAATTCAATAATTCAATAATTCAATAATTCAATAATTCAATAATTCAATAATTCAATAATTCAATAATTCAATAATTCAATAATTCAATAATTCAATAATTCAATAATTCAATAATTCAATAATTCAATAATTCAATAATTCAATAATTCAATAATTCAATAATTCAATAATTCAATAATTCAATAATTCAATAATTCAATAATTCAATAATTCAATAATTCAATAATTCAATAATTCAATAATTCAATAATTCAATAATTCAATAATTCAATAATTCAATAATTCAATAATTCAATAATTCAATAATTCAATAATTCAATAATTCAATAATTCAATAATTCAATAATTCAATAATTCAATAATTCAATAATTCAATAATTCAATAATTCAATAATTCAATAATTCAATAATTCAATAATTCAATAATTCAATAATTCAATAATTCAATAATTCAATAATTCAATAATTCAATAATTCAATAATTCAATAATTCAATAATTCAATAATTCAATAATTCAATAATTCAATAATTCAATAATTCAATAATTCAATAATTCAATAATTCAATAATTCAATAATTCAATAATTCAATAATTCAATAATTCAATAATTCAATAATTCAATAATTCAATAATTCAATAATTCAATAATTCAATAATTCAATAATTCAATAATTCAATAATTCAATAATTCAATAATTCAATAATTCAATAATTCAATAATTCAATAATTCAATAATTCAATAATTCAATAATTCAATAATTCAATAATTCAATAATTCAATAATTCAATAATTCAATAATTCAATAATTCAATAATTCAATAATTCAATAATTCAATAATTCAATAATTCAATAATTCAATAATTCAATAATTCAATAATTCAATAATTCAATAATTCAATAATTCAATAATTCAATAATTCAATAATTCAATAATTCAATAATTCAATAATTCAATAATTCAATAATTCAATAATTCAATAATTCAATAATTCAATAATTCAATAATTCAATAATTCAATAATTCAATAATTCAATAATTCAATAATTCAATAATTCAATAATTCAATAATTCAATAATTCAATAATTCAATAATTCAATAATTCAATAATTCAATAATTCAATAATTCAATAATTCAATAATTCAATAATTCAATAATTCAATAATTCAATAATTCAATAATTCAATAATTCAATAATTCAATAATTCAATAATTCAATAATTCAATAATTCAATAATTCAATAATTCAATAATTCAATAATTCAATAATTCAATAATTCAATAATTCAATAATTCAATAATTCAATAATTCAATAATTCAATAATTCAATAATTCAATAATTCAATAATTCAATAATTCAATAATTCAATAATTCAATAATTCAATAATTCAATAATTCAATAATTCAATAATTCAATAATTCAATAATTCAATAATTCAATAATTCAATAATTCAATAATTCAATAATTCAATAATTCAATAATTCAATAATTCAATAATTCAATAATTCAATAATTCAATAATTCAATAATTCAATAATTCAATAATTCAATAATTCAATAATTCAATAATTCAATAATTCAATAATTCAATAATTCAATAATTCAATAATTCAATAATTCAATAATTCAATAATTCAATAATTCAATAATTCAATAATTCAATAATTCAATAATTCAATAATTCAATAATTCAATAATTCAATAATTCAATAATTCAATAATTCAATAATTCAATAATTCAATAATTCAATAATTCAATAATTCAATAATTCAATAATTCAATAATTCAATAATTCAATAATTCAATAATTCAATAATTCAATAATTCAATAATTCAATAATTCAATAATTCAATAATTCAATAATTCAATAATTCAATAATTCAATAATTCAATAATTCAATAATTCAATAATTCAATAATTCAATAATTCAATAATTCAATAATTCAATAATTCAATAATTCAATAATTCAATAATTCAATAATTCAATAATTCAATAATTCAATAATTCAATAATTCAATAATTCAATAATTCAATAATTCAATAATTCAATAATTCAATAATTCAATAATTCAATAATTCAATAATTCAATAATTCAATAATTCAATAATTCAATAATTCAATAATTCAATAATTCAATAATTCAATAATTCAATAATTCAATAATTCAATAATTCAATAATTCAATAATTCAATAATTCAATAATTCAATAATTCAATAATTCAATAATTCAATAATTCAATAATTCAATAATTCAATAATTCAATAATTCAATAATTCAATAATTCAATAATTCAATAATTCAATAATTCAATAATTCAATAATTCAATAATTCAATAATTCAATAATTCAATAATTCAATAATTCAATAATTCAATAATTCAATAATTCAATAATTCAATAATTCAATAATTCAATAATTCAATAATTCAATAATTCAATAATTCAATAATTCAATAATTCAATAATTCAATAATTCAATAATTCAATAATTCAATAATTCAATAATTCAATAATTCAATAATTCAATAATTCAATAATTCAATAATTCAATAATTCAATAATTCAATAATTCAATAATTCAATAATTCAATAATTCAATAATTCAATAATTCAATAATTCAATAATTCAATAATTCAATAATTCAATAATTCAATAATTCAATAATTCAATAATTCAATAATTCAATAATTCAATAATTCAATAATTCAATAATTCAATAATTCAATAATTCAATAATTCAATAATTCAATAATTCAATAATTCAATAATTCAATAATTCAATAATTCAATAATTCAATAATTCAATAATTCAATAATTCAATAATTCAATAATTCAATAATTCAATAATTCAATAATTCAATAATTCAATAATTCAATAATTCAATAATTCAATAATTCAATAATTCAATAATTCAATAATTCAATAATTCAATAATTCAATAATTCAATAATTCAATAATTCAATAATTCAATAATTCAATAATTCAATAATTCAATAATTCAATAATTCAATAATTCAATAATTCAATAATTCAATAATTCAATAATTCAATAATTCAATAATTCAATAACTCAATAATTCAATAATTCAATAATTCAATAATTCAATAATTCAATAATTCAATAATTCAATAATTCAATAATTCAATAATTCAATAATTCAATAATTCAATAATTCAATAATTCAATAATTCAATAATTCAATAATTCAATAATTCAATAATTTAATAATTCAATAATTCAATCATTCAATAAATCAATAATTCAATAATTCAATAATTCAATAATTCAATAATTCAATAATTCAATAATTCAATAATTCAATAATTCAATAATTCAATAATTCAATAATTCAATAATTCAGTAATTCAATAATTCAATAATTCAATAATTCAATAATTCAATAATTCAATAATTCAATAATTCAATAATTCAATAATTCAATAATTCAATAATTCAATAATTCAATAATTCAATAATTCAATAATTCAATAATTCAATAATTCAATAATTCAATAATTCAATAATTCAATAATTCAATAATTCAATAATTCAATAATTCAATAATTCAATAATTCAATAATTCAATAATTCAATAATTCAATAATTCAATAATTCAACAATTCAATAATTCAATAATTCAATAATTCAATAATTCAATAATTCAATAATTCAATAATTCAATAATTCAATAATTCAATAATTCAATAATTCAATAATTCAATAATTCAATAATTCAATAATTCAATAATTCAATAATTCAATAATTCAATAATTCAATAATTCAATAATTCAATAATTCAATAATTCAATAATTCAATAATTCAATAATTCAATAATTCAATGATTCAATAATTCAATAATTCTATACTTCTATAATTCAATAATTCAATAATTCAATAATTCAATAATTCAATAATTCAATAATTCAATAATTCAATAATTCAATAATTCAATAATTCAATAATTCAATAATTCAATAATTCAATGATTCTATAATTCAATAATTCAATAATTCAATAATTCAATAATTCAATAATTCAATAATTCAATAATTCAATAATTCAATAATTTCAATAATTCAATAATTCAATAATTCAATAATTCAATAATTCAATAATTCAACAATTCAATAATTCAATAATTCAATAATTCAATAATTCAATAATTCAATAATTCAATAATTCAATAATTCAATAATTCAATAATTCAATAATTCAATAATTCAATAATTCAATAATTCAATAATTCAATAATTCAATAATTCAATAATTCAATAATTCAATAATTCAATAATTCAATAATTCAATAATTCAATAATTCAATAATTCAATAATTCAATAATTCAATAATTCAATAATTCAATAATTCAATAATTCAATAATTCAATAATTCAATAATTCAATAATTCAATAATTCAATAATTCAATAATTCAATAATTCAATAATTCAATAATTCAAAATTCAATAATTCAATAATTCAATAATTCAATAATTCAATAATTCAATAATTCAATAATTCAATAATTCAATAATTCAATAATTCAATAATTCAATAATTCAATAATTCAATAATTCAATAATTCAATAATTCAATAATTCAATAATTCAATAATTCAATAATTCAATAATTCAATAATTCAATAATTCAATAATTCAATAATTCAATAATTCAATAATTCAATAATTCAATAATTCAATAATTCAATAATTCAATAATTCAATAATTCAATAATTCAATAATTCAATAATTCAATAATTCAATAATTCAATAATTCAATAATTCAATAATTCAATAATTCAATAATTCAATAATTCAATAATTCAATAATTCAATAATTCAATAATTCAATAATTCAATAATTTCAATAATTCAATAATTCAATAATTCAATAATTCAATAATTCAATAATTCAATAATTCAATAATTCAATAATTCAATAATTCAATAATTCAATAATTCAATAATTCAATAATTCAATAATTCAATAATTCAATAATTCAATAATTCAATAATTCAATAATTCAATGATTCAATAATTCAATAATTCAATAATTCAATAATTCAATAATTCAATAATTCAATAATTCAAAAATTCAATAATTCAATAATTCAATAATTCAATAATTCAATAATTCAAAAATTCAAAAATTCAATAATTCAATAATTCAATAATTCAATAATTCAAAAATTCAAAAATTCAATAATTCAATAATTCAATAATTCAATAATTCAATAATTCAATAATTCAATAATTCAATAATTCAATAATTCAATAATTCAATAATTCAATAATTCAATAATTCAATAATTCAATAATTCAATAATTCAATAATTCAATAATTCAATAAATCAATAATTCAATAATTCAATAATTCAATAATTCAATAATTCAATAATTCAATAATTCAATAATTCAATAATTCAATAATTCAATAATTCAATAATTCAATAATTCAATAATTCAATAATTCAATAATTCAATAATTCAATAATTCAATAATTCAATAATTCAATAATTCAATAATTCAATAATTCAATAATTCAATAATTCAATAATTCAATAATTCAATAATTCAATAATTCAATAATTCAATAATTCAATAATTCAATAATTCAATAATTCAATAATTCAATAATTCAAAAATTCAGTAATTCAGTAAATCAATAATTCATTAATTCAATAATTCAATAATTCAATAATTCAATAATTCAATAATTCAATAATTCAATAATTCAATAATTCAATAATTCAATAATTCAATAATTCAATAATTCAATAATTCAATAATTCAATAATTCAATAATTCAATAATTCAATAATTCAATAATTCAATAATTCAATAATTCAATAATTCAATAATTCAATAATTCAATAATTCAATAATTCAATAATTCAATAATTCAATAATTCAATAATTCAATAATTCAATAATTCAATAATTCAATAATTCAATAATTCAATAATTCAATAATTCAATAATTCAATAATTCAATAATTCAATAATTCAATAATTCAATAATTCAATAATTCAATAATTCAATAATTCAATAATTCAATAATTCAATAATTCAATAATTCAATAATTCAATAATTCAATAATTCAATAATTCAATAATTCAATAATTCAATAATTCAATAATTCAATAATTCAATAATTCAATAATTCAATAATTCAATAATTCAATAATTCAATAATTCAATAATTCAATAATTCAATAATTCAATAATTCAATAATTCAATAATTCAATAATTCAATAATTCAATAATTCAATAATTCAATAATTCAATAATTCAATAATTCAATAATTCAATAATTCAATAATTCAATAATTCAATAATTCAATAATTCAATAATTCAATAATTCAATAATTCAATAATTCAATAATTCAATAATTCAATAATTCAATAATTCAATAATTCAATAATTCAATAATTCAATAATTCAATAATTCAATAATTCAATAATTCAATAATTCAATAATTCAATAATTCAATAATTCAATAATTCAATAATTCAATAATTCAATAATTCAATAATTCAATAATTCAATAATTCAATAATTCAATAATTCAATAATTCAATAATTCAATAATTCAATAATTCAATAATTCAATAATTCAATAATTCAATAATTCAATAATTCAATAATTCAATAATTCAATAATTCAATAATTCAATAATTCAATAATTCAATAATTCAATAATTCAATAATTCAATAATTCAATAATTCAATAATTCAATAATTCAATAATTCAATAATTCAATAATTCAAT
>NW_026683893.1:0-17977 GCF_030247195.1 Topomyia yanbarensis | reverse complement strand
TGACAAAGACAAAGACAAAGACAAAGACAAAGACAAAGACAAAGACAAAGACAAAGACAAAGACAAAGACAAAGACAAAGACAAAGACAAAGACAAAGACAAAGACAAAGACAAAGACAAAGACAAAGACAAAGACAAAGACAAAGACAAAGACAAAGACAAAGACAAAGACAAAGACAAAGACAAAGACAAAGACAAAGACAAAGACAAAGACAAAGACAAAGACAAAGACAAAGACAAAGACAAAGACAAAGACAAAGACAAAGACAAAGACAAAGACAAAGACAAAGACAAAGACAAAGACAAAGACAAAGACAAAGACAAAGACAAAGACAAAGACAAAGACAAAGACAAAGACAAAGACAAAGACAAAGACAAAGACAAAGACAAAGACAAAGACAAAGACAAAGACAAAGACAAAGACAAAGACAAAGACAAAGACAAAGACAAAGACAAAGACAAAGACAAAGACAAAGACAAAGACAAAGACAAAGACAAAGACAAAGACAAAGACAAAGACAAAGACAAAGACAAAGACAAAGACAAAGACAAAGACAAAGACAAAGACAAAGACAAAGACAAAGACAAAGACAAAGACAAAGACAAAGACAAAGACAAAGACAAAGACAAAGACAAAGACAAAGACAAAGACAAAGACAAAGACAAAGACAAAGACAAAGACAAAGACAAAGACAAAGACAAAGACAAAGACAAAGACAAAGACAAAGACAAAGACAAAGACAAAGACAAAGACAAAGACAAAGACAAAGACAAAGACAAAGACAAAGACAAAGACAAAGACAAAGACAAAGACAAAGACAAAGACAAAGACAAAGACAAAGACAAAGACAAAGACAAAGACAAAGACAAAGACAAAGACAAGACAAAGACAAAGACAAAGACAAAGACAAAGACAAAGACAAAGACAAAGACAAAGACAAAGACAAAGACAAAGACAAAGACAAAGACAAAGACAAAGACAAAGACAAAGACAAAGACAAAGACAAAGACAAAGACAAAAGACAAAGACAAAGACAAAGACAAAGACAAAGACAAAGACAAAGACAAAGACAAAGACAAAGACAAAGACAAAGACAAAGACAAAGACAAAGACAAAGACAAAGACAAAGACAAAGACAAAGACAAAGACAAAGACAAAGACAAAGACAAAGACAAAGACAAAGACAAAGACAAAGACAAAGACAAAGACAAAGACAAAGACAAAGACAAAGACAAAGACAAAGACAAAGACAAAGACAAAGACAAAGACAAAGACAAAGACAAAGACAAAGACAAAGACAAAGACAAAGACAAAGACAAAGACAAAGACAAAGACAAAGACAAAGACAAAGACAAAGACAAAGACAAAGACAAAGACAAAGACAAAGACAAAGACAAAGACAAAGACAAAGACAAAGACAAAGACAAAGACAAAGACAAAGACAAAGACAAAGACAAAGACAAAGACAAAGACAAAGACAAAGACAAAGACAAAGACAAAGACAAAGACAAAGACAAAGACAAAGACAAAGACAAAGACAAAGACAAAGACAAAGACAAAGACAAAGACAAAGACAAAGACAAAGACAAAGACAAAGACAAAGACAAAGACAAAGACAAAGACAAAGACAAAGACAAAGACAAAGACAAAGACAAAGACAAAGACAAAGACAAAGACAAAGACAAAGACAAAGACAAAGACAAAGACAAAGACAAAGACAAAGACAAAGACAAAGACAAAGACAAAGACAAAGACAAAGACAAAGACAAAGACAAAGACAAAGACAAAGACAAAGACAAAGACAAAGACAAAAGACAAAGACAAAGACAAAGACAAAGACAAAGACAAAGACAAAGACAAAGACAAAGACAAAGACAAAGACAAAGACAAAGACAAAGACAAAGACAAAGACAAAGACAAAGACAAAGACAAAGACAAAGACAAAGACAAAGACAAAGACAAAGACAAAGACAAAGACAAAGACAAAGACAAAGACAAAGACAAAGACAAAGACAAAGACAAAGACAAAGACAAAGACAAAGACAAAGACAAAGACAAAGACAAAGACAAAGACAAAGACAAAGACAAAGACAAAGACAAAGACAAAGACAAAGACAAAGACAAAGACAAAGACAAAGACAAAGACAAAGACAAAGACAAAGACAAAGACAAAGACAAAGACAAAGACAAAGACAAAGACAAAGACAAAGACAAAGACAAAGACAAAGACAAAGACAAAGACAAAGACAAAGACAAAGACAAGACAAAGACAAAGACAAAGACAAAGACAAAGACAAAGACAAAGACAAAGACAAAGACAAAGACAAAGACAAAGACAAAGACAAAGACAAAGACAAAGACAAAGACAAAGACAAAGACAAAGACAAAGACAAAGACAAAGACAAAGACAAAGACAAAGACAAAGACAAAGACAAAGACAAAGACAAAGACAAAGACAAAGACAAAGACAAAGACAAAGACAAAGACAAAGACAAAGACAAAGACAAAGACAAAGACAAAGACAAAGACAAAGACAAAGACAAAGACAAAGACAAAGACAAAGACAAAGACAAAGACAAAGACAAAGACAAAGACAAAGACAAAGACAAAGACAAAGACAAAGACAAAGACAAAGACAAAGACAAAGACAAAGACAAAGACAAAGACAAAGACAAAGACAAAGACAAAAGACAAAGACAAAGACAAAGACAAAGACAAAGACAAAGACAAAGACAAAGACAAAGACAAAGACAAAGACAAAGACAAAGACAAAGACAAAGACAAAGACAAAGACAAAGACAAAGACAAAGACAAAGACAAAGACAAAGACAAAGACAAAGACAAAGACAAAGACAAAGACAAAGACAAAGACAAAGACAAAGACAAAGACAAAGACAAAGACAAAGAAAGACAAAGACAAAGACAAAGACAAAGACAAAGACAAAGACAAAGACAAAGACAAAGACAAAGACAAAGACAAAGACAAAGACAAAGACAAAGACAAAGACAAAGACAAAGACAAAGACAAAGACAAAGACAAAGACAAAGACAAAGACAAAGACAAAGACAAAGACAAAGACAAAGACAAAGACAAAGACAAAGACAAAGACAAAGACAAAGACAAAGACAAGACAAGACAAAGACAAAGACAAAGACAAAGACAAAGACAAAGACAAAGACAAAGACAAGAAGACAAAGACAAAGACAAAGACAAGACAAAGACAAGACAAAGACAAAGACAAAGACAAAGACAAAGACAAAGACAAAGACAAAGACAAAGACAAAGACAAAGACAAAGACAAAGACAAAGACAAAGACAAAGACAAAGACAAAGACAAAGACAAAGACAAAGACAAAGACAAAGACAAAGACAAAGACAAAGACAAAGACAAAGACAAAGACAAAGACAAAGACAAAGACAAAGACAAGACAAAGACAAAGACAAAGACAAAGACAAAGACAAAGAAGACAAAGACAAAGACAAAGACAAAGACAAAGACAAAGACAAAGACAAAGACAAAGACAAAGACAAAGACAAAGACAAAGACAAAGACAAAGACAAAGACAAAGACAAAGACAAAGACAAAGACAAAGACAAAGACAAAGACAAAGACAAAGACAAAGACAAAGACAAAGACAAAGACAAAGACAAAGACAAAGACAAAGACAAAGACAAAGACAAAGACAAAGACAAAGACAAAGACAAAGACAAAGACAAAGACAAAGACAAAGACAAAGACAAAGACAAAGACAAAGACAAAGACAAAGACAAAGACAAAGACAAAGACAAAGACAAAGACAAAGACAAAGACAAAGACAAAGACAAAGACAAAGACAAAGACAAAGACAAGACAAAGACAAAGACAAAGACAAAGACAAAGACAAAGACAAAGACAAAGACAAAGACAAAGACAAAGACAAAGACAAAGACAAAGACAAAGACAAAGACAAAGACAAAGACAAAGACAAAGACAAAGACAAAGACAAAGACAAAGACAAAGACAAAGACAAAGACAAAGACAAAGACAAAGACAAAGACAAAGACAAAGACAAAGACAAAGACAAAGACAAAGACAAAGACAAAGACAAAGACAAAGACAAAGACAAAGACAAAGACAAAGACAAAGACAAAGACAAAGACAAAGACAAAGACAAAGACAAAGACAAAGACAAAGACAAAGACAAAGACAAAGACAAAGACAAAGACAAAGACAAAGACAAAGACAAAGACAAAGACAAAGACAAAGACAAAGACAAAGACAAAGACAAAGACAAAGACAAAGACAAAGACAAAGACAAAGACAAAGACAAAGACAAAGACAAAGACAAAGACAAAGACAAAGACAAAGACAAAGACAAAGACAAAGACAAAGACAAAGACAAAGACAAAGACAAAGACAAAGACAAAGACAAAGACAAAGACAAAGACAAAGACAAAGACAAAGACAAAGACAAAGACAAAGACAAAGACAAAGACAAAGACAAAGACAAAGACAAAGACAAAGACAAAGACAAAGACAAAGACAAAGACAAAGACAAAGACAAAGACAAAGACAAAGACAAAGACAAAGACAAAGACAAAGACAAAGACAAAGACAAAGACAAAGACAAAGACAAAGACAAAGACAAAGACAAAGACAAAGACAAAGACAAAGACAAAGACAAAGACAAAGACAAAGACAAAGACAAAGACAAAGACAAAGACAAAGACAAAGAC
The DNA here is from genome assembly GCF_030247195.1 of Topomyia yanbarensis. NCBI lineage: Eukaryota > Metazoa > Arthropoda > Insecta > Diptera > Culicidae > Topomyia > Topomyia yanbarensis. The sequence continues at coordinate 13,259 of NW_026683893.1, read as the reverse complement.
AAAGACAAAGACAAAGACAAAGACAAAGACAAAGACAAAGACAAAGACAAAGACAAAGACAAAGACAAAGACAAAGACAAAGACAAAGACAAAGACAAAGACAAAGACAAAGACAAAGACAAAGACAAAGACAAAGACAAAGACAAAGACAAAGACAAAGACAAAGACAAAGACAAAGACAAAGACAAAGACAAAGACAAAGACAAAGACAAAGACAAAGACAAAGACAAAGACAAAGACAAAGACAAAGACAAAGACAAAGACAAAGACAAAGACAAAGACAAAGACAAAGACAAAGACAAAGACAAAGACAAAGACAAAGACAAAGACAAAGACAAAGACAAAGACAAAGACAAAGACAAAGACAAAGACAAAGACAAAGACAAAGACAAAGACAAAGACAAAGACAAAGACAAAGACAAAGACAAAGACAAAGACAAAGACAAAGACAAAGACAAAGACAAAGACAAAGACAAAGACAAAGACAAAGACAAAGACAAAGACAAAGACAAAGACAAAGACAAAGACAAAGACAAAGACAAAGACAAAGACAAAGACAAAGACAAAGACAAAGACAAAGACAAAGACAAAGACAAAGACAAAGACAAAGACAAAGACAAAGACAAAGACAAAGACAAAGACAAAGACAAAGACAAAGACAAAGACAAAGACAAAGACAAAGACAAAGACAAAGACAAAGACAAAGACAAAGACAAAGACAAAGACAAAGACAAAGACAAAGACAAAGACAAAGACAAAGACAAAGACAAAGACAAAGACAAAGACAAAGACAAAGACAAAGACAAAGACAAAGACAAAGACAAGACAAAGACAAAGACAAAGACAAAGACAAAGACAAAGACAAAGACAAAGACAAAGACAAAGACAAAGACAAAGACAAAGACAAAGACAAAGACAAAGACAAAGACAAAGACAAAGACAAAGACAAAGACAAAGACAAAGACAAAGACAAAGACAAAGACAAAGACAAAGACAAAGACAAAGACAAAGACAAAGACAAAGACAAAGACAAAGACAAAGACAAAGACAAAGACAAAGACAAAGACAAAGACAAAGACAAAGACAAAGACAAAGACAAAGACAAAGACAAAGACAAAGACAAAGACAAAGACAAAGACAAAGACAAAGACAAAGACAAAGACAAAGACAAAGACAAAGACAAAGACAAAGACAAAGACAAAGACAAAGACAAAGACAAAGACAAAGACAAAGACAAAGACAACAAAGACAAAGACAAAGACAAAGACAAAGACAAAGACAAAGACAAAGACAAAGACAAAGACAAAGACAAAGACAAAGACAAAGACAAAGACAAAGACAAAGACAAAGACAAAGACAAAGACAAAGACAAAGACAAAGACAAAGACAAAGACAAAGACAAAGACAAAGACAAAGACAAAGACAAAGACAAAGACAAAGACAAAGACAAAGACAAAGACAAAGACAAAGACAAAGACAAAGACAAAGACAAAGACAAAGACAAAGACAAAGACAAAGACAAAGACAAAGACAAAGACAAAGACAAAGACAAAGACAAAGACAAAGACAAAGACAAAGACAAAGACAAAGACAAAGACAAAGACAAAGACAAAGACAAAGACAAAGACAAAGACAAAGACAAAGACAAAGACAAAGACAAAGACAAAGACAAAGACAAAGACAAAGACAAAGACAAAGACAAAGACAAAGACAAAGACAAAGACAAAGACAAAGACAAAGACAAAGACAAAGACAAAGACAAAGACAAAGACAAAGACAAAGACAAAGACAAAGACAAAGACAAAGACAAAGACAAAGACAAAGACAAAGACAAAGACAAAGACAAAGACAAAGACAAAGACAAAGACAAAGACAAAGACAAAGACAAAGACAAAGACAAAGACAAAGACAAAGACAAAGACAAAGACAAAGACAAAGACAAAGACAAAGACAAAGACAAAGACAAAGACAAAGACAAAGACAAAGACAAAGACAAAGACAAAGACAAAGACAAAGACAAAGACAAAGACAAAGACAAAGACAAAGACAAAGACAAAGACAAAGACAAAGACAAAGACAAAGACAAAGACAAAGACAAAGACAAAGACAAAGACAAAGACAAAGACAAAGACAAAGACAAAGACAAAGACAAAGACAAAGACAAAGACAAAGACAAAGACAAAGACAAAGACAAAGACAAAGACAAAGACAAAGACAAAGACAAAGACAAAGACAAAGACAAAGACAAAGACAAAGACAAAGACAAAGACAAAGACAAAGACAAAGACAAAGACAAAGACAAAGACAAAGACAAAGACAAAGACAAAGACAAAGACAAAGACAAAGACAAAGACAAAGACAAAGACAAAGACAAAGACAAAGACAAAGACAAAGACAAAGACAAAGACAAAGACAAAGACAAAGACAAAGACAAAGACAAAGACAAAGACAAAGACAAAGACAAAGACAAAGACAAAGACAAAGACAAAGACAAAGACAAAGACAAAGACAAAGACAAAGACAAAGACAAAGACAAAGACAAAGACAAAGACAAAGACAAAGACAAAGACAAAGACAAAGACAAAGACAAAGACAAAGACAAAGACAAAGACAAAGACAAAGACAAAGACAAAGACAAAGACAAAGACAAAGACAAAGACAAAGACAAAGACAAAGACAAAGACAAAGACAAAGACAAAGACAAAGACAAAGACAAAGACAAAGACAAAGACAAAGACAAAGACAAAGACAAAGACAAAGACAAAGACAAAGACAAAGACAAAGACAAAGACAAAGACAAAGACAAAGACAAAGACAAAGACAAAGACAAAGACAAAGACAAAGACAAAGACAAAGACAAAGACAAAGACAAAGACAAAGACAAAGACAAAGACAAAGACAAAGACAAAGACAAAGACAAAGACAAAGACAAAGACAAAGACAAAGACAAAGACAAAGACAAAGACAAAGACAAAGACAAAGACAAAGACAAAGACAAAGACAAAGACAAAGACAAAGACAAAGACAAAGACAAAGACAAAGACAAAGACAAAGACAAAGACAAAGACAAAGACAAAGACAAAGACAAAGACAAAGACAAAGACAAAGACAAAGACAAAGACAAAGACAAAGACAAAGACAAAGACAAAGACAAAGACAAAGACAAAGACAAAGACAAAGACAAAGACAAAGACAAAGACAAAGACAAAGACAAAGACAAAGACAAAGACAAAGACAAAGACAAAGACAAAGACAAAGACAAAGACAAAGACAAAGACAAAGACAAAGACAAAGACAAAGACAAAGACAAAGACAAAGACAAAGACAAAGACAAAGACAAAGACAAAGACAAAGACAAAGACAAAGACAAAGACAAAGACAAAGACAAAGACAAAGACAAAGACAAAGACAAAGACAAAGACAAAGACAAAGACAAAGACAAAGACAAAGACAAAGACAAAGACAAAGACAAAGACAAAGACAAAGACAAAGACAAAGACAAAGACAAAGACAAAGACAAAGACAAAGACAAAGACAAAGACAAAGACAAAGACAAAGACAAAGACAAAGACAAAGACAAAGACAAAGACAAAGACAAAGACAAAGACAAAGACAAAGACAAAGACAAAGACAAAGACAAAGACAAAGACAAAGACAAAGACAAAGACAAAGACAAAGACAAAGACAAAGACAAAGACAAAGACAAAGACAAAGACAAAGACAAAGACAAAGACAAAGACAAAGACAAAGACAAAGACAAAGACAAAGACAAAGACAAAGACAAAGACAAAGACAAAGACAAAGACAAAGACAAAGACAAAGACAAAGACAAAGACAAAGACAAAGACAAAGACAAAGACAAAGACAAAGACAAAGACAAAGACAAAGACAAAGACAAAGACAAAGACAAAGACAAAGACAAAGACAAAGACAAAGACAAAGACAAAGACAAAGACAAAGACAAAGACAAAGACAAAGACAAAGACAAAGACAAAGACAAAGACAAAGACAAAGACAAAGACAAAGACAAAGACAAAGACAAAGACAAAGACAAAGACAAAGACAAAGACAAAGACAAAGACAAAGACAAAGACAAAGACAAAGACAAAGACAAAGACAAAGACAAAGACAAAGACAAAGACAAAGACAAAGACAAAGACAAAGACAAAGACAAAGACAAAGACAAAGACAAAGACAAAGACAAAGACAAAGACAAAGACAAAGACAAAGACAAAGACAAAGACAAAGACAAAGACAAAGACAAAGACAAAGACAAAGACAAAGACAAAGACAAAGACAAAGACAAAGACAAAGACAAAGACAAAGACAAAGACAAAGACAAAGACAAAGACAAAGACAAAGACAAAGACAAAGACAAAGACAAAGACAAAGACAAAGACAAAGACAAAGACAAAGACAAAGACAAAGACAAAGACAAAGACAAAGACAAAGACAAAGACAAAGACAAAGACAAAGACAAAGACAAAGACAAAGACAAAGACAAAGACAAAGACAAAGACAAAGACAAAGACAAAGACAAAGACAAAGACAAAGACAAAGACAAAGACAAAGACAAAGACAAAGACAAAGACAAAGACAAAGACAAAGACAAAGACAAAGACAAAGACAAAGACAAAGACAAAGACAAAGACAAAGACAAAGACAAAGACAAAGACAAAGACAAAGACAAAGACAAAGACAAAGACAAAGACAAAGACAAAGACAAAGACAAAGACAAAGACAAAGACAAAGACAAAGACAAAGACAAAGACAAAGACAAAGACAAAGACAAAGACAAAGACAAAGACAAAGACAAAGACAAAGACAAAGACAAAGACAAAGACAAAGACAAAGACAAAGACAAAGACAAAGACAAAGACAAAGACAAAGACAAAGACAAAGACAAAGACAAAGACAAAGACAAAGACAAAGACAAAGACAAAGACAAAGACAAAGACAAAGACAAAGACAAAGACAAAGACAAAGACAAAGACAAAGACAAAGACAAAGACAAAGACAAAGACAAAGACAAAGACAAAGACAAAGACAAAGACAAAGACAAAGACAAAGACAAAGACAAAGACAAAGACAAAGACAAAGACAAAGACAAAGACAAAGACAAAGACAAAGACAAAGACAAAGACAAAGACAAAGACAAAGACAAAGACAAAGACAAAGACAAAGACAAAGACAAAGACAAAGACAAAGACAAAGACAAAGACAAAGACAAAGACAAAGACAAAGACAAAGACAAAGACAAAGACAAAGACAAAGACAAAGACAAAGACAAAGACAAAGACAAAGACAAAGACAAAGACAAAGACAAAGACAAAGACAAAGACAAAGACAAAGACAAAGACAAAGACAAAGACAAAGACAAAGACAAAGACAAAGACAAAGACAAAGACAAAGACAAAGACAAAGACAAAGACAAAGACAAAGACAAAGACAAAGACAAAGACAAAGACAAAGACAAAGACAAAGACAAAGACAAAGACAAAGACAAAGACAAAGACAAAGACAAAGACAAAGACAAAGACAAAGACAAAGACAAAGACAAAGACAAAGACAAAGACAAAGACAAAGACAAAGACAAAGACAAAGACAAAGACAAAGACAAAGACAAAGACAAAGACAAAGACAAAGACAAAGACAAAGACAAAGACAAAGACAAAGACAAAGACAAAGACAAAGACAAAGACAAAGACAAAGACAAAGACAAAGACAAAGACAAAGACAAAGACAAAGACAAAGACAAAGACAAAGACAAAGACAAAGACAAAGACAAAGACAAAGACAAAGACAAAGACAAAGACAAAGACAAAGACAAAGACAAAGACAAAGACAAAGACAAAGACAAAGACAAAGACAAAGACAAAGACAAAGACAAAGACAAAGACAAAGACAAAGACAAAGACAAAGACAAAGACAAAGACAAAGACAAAGACAAAGACAAAGACAAAGACAAAGACAAAGACAAAGACAAAGACAAAGACAAAGACAAAGACAAAGACAAAGACAAAGACAAAGACAAAGACAAAGACAAAGACAAAGACAAAGACAAAGACAAAGACAAAGACAAAGACAAAGACAAAGACAAAGACAAAGACAAAGACAAAGACAAAGACAAAGACAAAGACAAAGACAAAGACAAAGACAAAGACAAAGACAAAGACAAAGACAAAGACAAAGACAAAGACAAAGACAAAGACAAAGACAAAGACAAAGACAAAGACAAAGACAAAGACAAAGACAAAGACAAAGACAAAGACAAAGACAAAGACAAAGACAAAGACAAAGACAAAGACAAAGACAAAGACAAAGACAAAGACAAAGACAAAGACAAAGACAAAGACAAAGACAAAGACAAAGACAAAGACAAAGACAAAGACAAAGACAAAGACAAAGACAAAGACAAAGACAAAGACAAAGACAAAGACAAAGACAAAGACAAAGACAAAGACAAAGACAAAGACAAAGACAAAGACAAAGACAAAGACAAAGACAAAGACAAAGACAAAGACAAAGACAAAGACAAAGACAAAGACAAAGACAAAGACAAAGACAAAGACAAAGACAAAGACAAAGACAAAGACAAAGACAAAGACAAAGACAAAGACAAAGACAAAGACAAAGACAAAGACAAAGACAAAGACAAAGACAAAGACAAAGACAAAGACAAAGACAAAGACAAAGACAAAGACAAAGACAAAGACAAAGACAAAGACAAAGACAAAGACAAAGACAAAGACAAAGACAAAGACAAAGACAAAGACAAAGACAAAGACAAAGACAAAGACAAAGACAAAGACAAAGACAAAGACAAAGACAAAGACAAAGACAAAGACAAAGACAAAGACAAAGACAAAGACAAAGACAAAGACAAAGACAAAGACAAAGACAAAGACAAAGACAAAGACGAAGACGAAGACGAAGACGAAGACGAAGACGAAGACGAAGACGAAGACGAAGACGAAGACGAAGACGAAGACGAAGACGAAGACGAAGACGAAGACGAAGACGAAGACGAAGACGAAGACGAAGACGAAGACGAAGACGAAGACGAAGACGAAGACGAAGACGAAGACGAAGACGAAGACGAAGACGAAGACGAAGACGAAGACGAAGACGAAGACGAAGACGAAGACGAAGACGAAGACGAAGACGAAGACGAAGACGAAGACGAAGACGAAGACGAAGACGAAGACGAAGACGAAGACGAAGACGAAGACGAAGACGAAGACGAAGACGAAGACGAAGACGAAGACGAAGACGAAGACGAAGACGAAGACGAAGACGAAGACGAAGACGAAGACGAAGACGAAGACGAAGACGAAGACGAAGACGAAGACGAAGACGAAGACGAAGACGAAGACGAAGACGAAGACGAAGACGAAGACGAAGACGAAGACGAAGACGAAGACGAAGACGAAGACGAAGACGAAGACGAAGACGAAGACGAAGACGAAGACGAAGACGAAGACGAAGACGAAGACGAAGACGAAGACGAAGACGAAGACGAAGACGAAGACGAAGACGAAGACGAAGACGAAGACGAAGACGAAGACGAAGACGAAGACGAAGACGAAGACGAAGACGAAGACGAAGACGAAGACGAAGACGAAGACGAAGACGAAGACGAAGACGAAGACGAAGACGAAGACGAAGACGAAGACGAAGACGAAGACGAAGACGAAGACGAAGACGAAGACGAAGACGAAGACGAAGACGAAGACGAAGACGAAGACGAAGACGAAGACGAAGACGAAGACGAAGACGAAGACGAAGACGAAGACGAAGACGAAGACGAAGACGAAGACGAAGACGAAGACGAAGACGAAGACGAAGACGAAGACGAAGACGAAGACGAAGACGAAGACGAAGACGAAGACGAAGACGAAGACGAAGACGAAGACGAAGACGAAGACGAAGACGAAGACGAAGACGAAGACGAAGACGAAGACGAAGACGAAGACGAAGACGAAGACGAAGACGAAGACGAAGACGAAGACGAAGACGAAGACGAAGACGAAGACGAAGACGAAGACGAAGACGAAGACGAAGACGAAGACGAAGACGAAGACGAAGACGAAGACGAAGACGAAGACGAAGACGAAGACGAAGACGAAGACGAAGACGAAGACGAAGACGAAGACGAAGACGAAGACGAAGACGAAGACGAAGACGAAGACGAAGACGAAGACGAAGACGAAGACGAAGACGAAGACGAAGACGAAGACGAAGACGAAGACGAAGACGAAGACGAAGACGAAGACGAAGACGAAGACGAAGACGAAGACGAAGACGAAGACGAAGACGAAGACGAAGACGAAGACGAAGACGAAGACGAAGACGAAGACGAAGACGAAGACGAAGACGAAGACGAAGACGAAGACGAAGACGAAGACGAAGACGAAGACGAAGACGAAGACGAAGACGAAGACGAAGACGAAGACGAAGACGAAGACGAAGACGAAGACGAAGACGAAGACGAAGACGAAGACGAAGACGAAGACGAAGACGAAGACGAAGACGAAGACGAAGACGAAGACGAAGACGAAGACGAAGACGAAGACGAAGACGAAGACGAAGACGAAGACGAAGACGAAGACGAAGACGAAGACGAAGACGAAGACGAAGACGAAGACGAAGACGAAGACGAAGACGAAGACGAAGACGAAGACGAAGACGAAGACGAAGACGAAGACGAAGACGAAGACGAAGACGAAGACGAAGACGAAGACGAAGACGAAGACGAAGACGAAGACGAAGACGAAGACGAAGACGAAGACGAAGACGAAGACGAAGACGAAGACGAAGACGAAGACGAAGACGAAGACGAAGACGAAGACGAAGACGAAGACGAAGACGAAGACGAAGACGAAGACGAAGACGAAGACGAAGACGAAGACGAAGACGAAGACGAAGACGAAGACGAAGACGAAGACGAAGACGAAGACGAAGACGAAGACGAAGACGAAGACGAAGACGAAGACGAAGACGAAGACGAAGACGAAGACGAAGACGAAGACGAAGACGAAGACGAAGACGAAGACGAAGACGAAGACGAAGACGAAGACGAAGACGAAGACGAAGACGAAGACGAAGACGAAGACGAAGACGAAGACGAAGACGAAGACGAAGACGAAGACGAAGACGAAGACGAAGACGAAGACGAAGACGAAGACGAAGACGAAGACGAAGACGAAGACGAAGACGAAGACGAAGACGAAGACGAAGACGAAGACGAAGACGAAGACGAAGACGAAGACGAAGACGAAGACGAAGACGAAGACGAAGACGAAGACGAAGACGAAGACGAAGACGAAGACGAAGACGAAGACGAAGACGAAGACGAAGACGAAGACGAAGACGAAGACGAAGACGAAGACGAAGACGAAGACGAAGACGAAGACGAAGACGAAGACGAAGACGAAGACGAAGACGAAGACGAAGACGAAGACGAAGACGAAGACGAAGACGAAGACGAAGACGAAGACGAAGACGAAGACGAAGACGAAGACGAAGACGAAGACGAAGACGAAGACGAAGACGAAGACGAAGACGAAGACGAAGACGAAGACGAAGACGAAGACGAAGACGAAGACGAAGACGAAGACGAAGACGAAGACGAAGACGAAGACGAAGACGAAGACGAAGACGAAGACGAAGACGAAGACGAAGACGAAGACGAAGACGAAGACGAAGACGAAGACGAAGACGAAGACGAAGACGAAGACGAAGACGAAGACGAAGACGAAGACGAAGACGAAGACGAAGACGAAGACGAAGACGAAGACGAAGACGAAGACGAAGACGAAGACGAAGACGAAGACGAAGACGAAGACGAAGACGAAGACGAAGACGAAGACGAAGACGAAGACGAAGACGAAGACGAAGACGAAGACGAAGACGAAGACGAAGACGAAGACGAAGACGAAGACGAAGACGAAGACGAAGACGAAGACGAAGACGAAGACGAAGACGAAGACGAAGACGAAGACGAAGACGAAGACGAAGACGAAGACGAAGACGAAGACGAAGACGAAGACGAAGACGAAGACGAAGACGAAGACGAAGACGAAGACGAAGACGAAGACGAAGACGAAGACGAAGACGAAGACGAAGACGAAGACGAAGACGAAGACGAAGACGAAGACGAAGACGAAGACGAAGACGAAGACGAAGACGAAGACGAAGACGAAGACGAAGACGAAGACGAAGACGAAGACGAAGACGAAGACGAAGACGAAGACGAAGACGAAGACGAAGACGAAGACGAAGACGAAGACGAAGACGAAGACGAAGACGAAGACGAAGACGAAGACGAAGACGAAGACGAAGACGAAGACGAAGACGAAGACGAAGACGAAGACGAAGACGAAGACGAAGACGAAGACGAAGACGAAGACGAAGACGAAGACGAAGACGAAGACGAAGACGAAGACGAAGACGAAGACGAAGACGAAGACGAAGACGAAGACGAAGACGAAGACGAAGACGAAGACGAAGACGAAGACGAAGACGAAGACGAAGACGAAGACGAAGACGAAGACGAAGACGAAGACGAAGACGAAGACGAAGACGAAGACGAAGACGAAGACGAAGACGAAGACGAAGACGAAGACGAAGACGAAGACGAAGACGAAGACGAAGACGAAGACGAAGACGAAGACGAAGACGAAGACGAAGACGAAGACGAAGACGAAGACGAAGACGAAGACGAAGACGAAGACGAAGACGAAGACGAAGACGAAGACGAAGACGAAGACGAAGACGAAGACGAAGACGAAGACGAAGACGAAGACGAAGACGAAGACGAAGACGAAGACGAAGACGAAGACGAAGACGAAGACGAAGACGAAGACGAAGACGAAGACGAAGACGAAGACGAAGACGAAGACGAAGACGAAGACGAAGACGAAGACGAAGACGAAGACGAAGACGAAGACGAAGACGAAGACGAAGACGAAGACGAAGACGAAGACGAAGACGAAGACGAAGACGAAGACGAAGACGAAGACGAAGACGAAGACGAAGACGAAGACGAAGACGAAGACGAAGACGAAGACGAAGACGAAGACGAAGACGAAGACGAAGACGAAGACGAAGACGAAGACGAAGACGAAGACGAAGACGAAGACGAAGACGAAGACGAAGACGAAGACGAAGACGACGAAGACGAAGACGAAGACGAAGACGAAGACGAAGACGAAGACGAAGACGAAGACGAAGACGAAGACGAAGACGAAGACGAAGACGAAGACGAAGACGAAGACGAAGACGAAGACGAAGACGAAGACGAAGACGAAGACGAAGACGAAGACGAAGACGAAGACGAAGACGAAGACGAAGACGAAGACGAAGACGAAGACGAAGACGAAGACGAAGACGAAGACGAAGACGAAGACGAAGACGAAGACGAAGACGAAGACGAAGACGAAGACGAAGACGAAGACGAAGACGAAGACGAAGACGAAGACGAAGACGAAGACGAAGACGAAGACGAAGACGAAGACGAAGACGAAGACGAAGACGAAGACGAAGACGAAGACGAAGACGAAGACGAAGACGAAGACGAAGACGAAGACGAAGACGAAGACGAAGACGAAGACGAAGACGAAGACGAAGACGAAGACGAAGACGAAGACGAAGACGAAGACGAAGACGAAGACGAAGACGAAGACGAAGACGAAGACGAAGACGAAGACGAAGACGAAGACGAAGACGAAGACGAAGACGAAGACGAAGACGAAGACGAAGACGAAGACGAAGACGAAGACGAAGACGAAGACGAAGACGAAGACGAAGACGAAGACGAAGACGAAGACGAAGACGAAGACGAAGACGAAGACGAAGACGAAGACGAAGACGAAGACGAAGACGAAGACGAAGACGAAGACGAAGACGAAGACGAGAAGACGAAGACGAAGACGAAGACGAAGACGAAGACGAAGACGAAGACGAAGACGAAGACGAAGACGAAGACGAAGACGAAGACGAAGACGAAGACGAAGACGAAGACGAAGACGAAGACGAAGACGAAGACGAAGACGAAGACGAAGACGAAGACGAAGACGAAGACGAAGACGAAGACGAAGGACGAAGACGAAGACGAAGACGAAGACGAAGACGAAAGACGAAGACGAAGACGAAGACGAAGACGAAGACGAAGAGAGACGAAGACGAAGACGAAGACGAAGACGAAGACGAAGACGAAGACGAAGACGAAGACGAAGACGAAGACGAAGACGAAGACGAAGACGAAGACGAAGACGAAGACGAAGACGAAGACGAAGACGAAGACGAAGACGAAGACGAAGACGAAGACGAAGACGAAGACGAAGACGAAGACGAAGACGAAGACGAAGACGAAGACGAAGACGAAGACGAAGACGAAGACGAAGACGAAGACGAAGACGAAGACGAAGACGAAGACGAAGACGAAGACGAAGACGAAGACGAAGACGAAGACGAAGACGAAGACGAAGACGAAGACGAAGACGAAGACGAAGACGAAGACGAAGACGAAGACGAAGACGAAGACGAAGACGAAGACGAAGACGAAGAGACGAAGACGAAGACGAAGACGAAGACGAAGACGAAGACGAAGACGAAGACGAAGACGAAGACGAAGACGAAGACGAAAGACGAAGACGAAGACGAAGACGAAGACGAAGACGAAGACGAAGACGAAGACGAAGACGAAGACGAAGACGAAGACGAAGACGAAGACGAAGACGAAGACGAAGACGAAGACGAAGACGAAGGACGAAGACGAAGACGAAGACGAAGACGAAGACGAAGACGAAGACGAAGACGAAGACGAAGACGAAGACGAAGACGAAGACGAAGACGAAGACGAAGACGAAGACGAAGACGAAGACGAAGACGAAGACGAAGACGAAGACGAAGACGAAGACGAAGACGAAGACGAAGACGAAGACGAAGACGAAGACGAAGACGACGAAGACGAAGACGAAGACGAAGACGAAGCGAAGACGAAGACGAAGACGAAGACGAAGACGAAGACGAAGACGAAGACGAAGACGAAGACGAAGACGAAGACGAAGACGAAGACGAAAGACGAAGACGAAGACGAAGACGAAGACGAAGACGAAGACGAAGACGAAGACGAAGACGAAGACGAAGACGAAGACGAAGACGAAGACGAAGACGAAGACGAAGACGAAGACGAAGACGAAGACGAAGACGAGACGAAGACGAAGACGAAGACGAAGACGAAGACGAAGACGAAA
>NW_026683892.1:0-18000 GCF_030247195.1 Topomyia yanbarensis | reverse complement strand
TTCTCGGAAGGGCCCCCCGTTAGAATCACACACTACAATTGCAGACGAGACAGGCAATAGCGCCCACTAAAACACTGCTTTAGGCCAGTGGGCCGCGATGCTGAATGTGATATTTATTGTGCGGTTCAGGTATATGCGGGCGTAGGGACTTCGCGATCGCATGTATAATCGCGAAGACCTCGAGCATTGGTACGTTAACCTGTTCGATGCCGTGTGCGTTTATATGTCGCGTATGCTAACGTGTATGTAACTTCGAGTGTATAAATTCTATATTAAAACCGTTGCCTTTCGCATATTCGCGTGTGTTCTAGAATGATCGCGCGCGGGCCGTGAGTCTGATACTTAATTTTTCGTGTACGGTTCAGATTCCAGAAGAAAGTGGGTTCTTCCATATCACTAGAGCTCTCAGTCATGTCGCGTTGGAACTAGGGGCAGATCATTCTAAGAATGTATAACAAATTTGCATCAAATTGAAAAAAATGCATTTAATTTCCATTTTTGCATCAGCTTTGGACTGCCTCGCAAAAAAGTTTGTTTAACAAACGTCCTACGCTGATCCACTTTGTTCGATGTTTTGTTAAATGTAGGGCTAGTTTTTCTGTAGGGTTTTGACGTCTTTTATGTCGCCATTGAACGTATAGTTTAGTAGATATGAGCATCATCTATTTGATTGGTCCACAGGAAGGCATTGGACTTATGCTACTAAGGCCGAGAATAGGGATTTCCGGACGAAACCGATTCATGATCGGGCGAAAACGGACATTTGGAGATTCACTCTTGAGACCGCATTTGTGAATTTATAAGTGCTAAACCGTTCACTTAGTCATCGGGGTATTATCCTGTTTGCGAGATCGTGGCTGTGGTTGTGCGTGGATGATCGCGAAGCACTCGAGCGATTGTATGTTGATGTTTTTGTCACGCGTGCTAGTGTGTAACTTCACGCCAACACTATTATTTTTATTTATAAGCGTGTGGCCATTCGCATGTTCGCGTGTTCTTCAATGGTCGCGCGTGGACGTCTTGTCTAGTTTTTATTTCAATTTGTCCCACTGAAGGCATAAGTTTGGGTTGCTAGGGTCAAGGGCAGACTTCCGGACGTGATCGATTCATGATTGCGCGAGCGGTGGGTTGAGACCGCGTTAGTAAATTTTTAGGTGCAGGTGGTTCACTTAATTATCTTGGTGAATGTTGGCGAGATCCACGTTTGTACGTTTGGAATGAGAGATTGTGAGTGTATGTGAGAAACGAGCAATTTGTGTTAGTGAGTGTTAGCATGGATCTAATTTAAAATAGAGCAATAAAAGTAGGGTGCCTTTAGAGAGAATTGGGCCCTATCCTCACATTGTATATTATTTGACCATGGCAGTGGATAATAAAGCTCGCCAATGAATTGATCAAAATTTATCTTAACTAAAAAGAAAATAATCGTATCCCAAGTTTCTGTGCTATAATCTTTGTAATACTTCTTTGGTGGAAAAGCCACCGGACCACATCAAAGTACGGTATCATGCCGAGCCGAGGAAACTGCTGAAATTGTAAAATTCTAAACTAAAAATCAACAATTCTAAAACCCAAAAAATTATAAAAGGCAAAAATTAAAAAATTTAAAAAAAATACTGAAATTTTAAAATTCTTTTGCTCTTAAATTATAAAATTTTGCCAATATTCCAAAATTATAAGTTTTTAAAATCCTAAGATTCTAAAGCTCTAGCGTTCTAAAATTCCAATATGCTAAAATTCAACAATTCTGTAATTTAAAGATTTCAAAATTCTAAAATTCCAAATTCTACAATTCTACAATTCTAAAATTCTGGAATTCTAAAATACTAAAATTCTAGAATCTAAATCTAAAATCCCTAAATTCTAAAATTCTACAATTCTAAAATCCTGAAATGCCAAAATTATAAAATTAAAAATTCTAAAATTCTGTAATTTTAAAATTCTGATATTGTAAAATTCTAAGATAACAAAATTCCAAAATTCTAACAATCTGAACTTCTAAAATACTAACATTCTAAAATTCTAAGATCCTAAACTTCTAAAATTCTAAAATTCAAAAATACTACAATTCTACAAATTTAAAATTCTAAAATCTAGTATTCTAAAATTCTAGTATTCTAAAATTCAAAAATTCTAAAATACTACAATTCTATAAATATAAAATTCTAAAATACTACTATTCTATAAATATAAAATTCTAAAATTCGAGTATTCTAAAATTCTAGTATTCTAAAATTCTGGAATTCTAATTCGATTCTAAATTCTGGAATTCTATAATTACAAAATTCTAAAACTCCAAAATTCGAAATTCCAATATTCCGAAATTCCAATATTCCAAAATTCTAAGGTTCTATTCTAGAATTTGATTCTAAAATTCTAAATTCTAAATTCTAAAATTCTAAATTCTAAAATTCTAATATTCTAATATTCTATATTCTAATATTCTAAAATTCTAAATTCTAAATTCTAAAATTCTAAAATTCTAAAATTCTAAAATTCTAAAATTCTAAAATTCTAAAATTCTAAAATTCTAAAATTCTAAAATTCTAAAATTCTAAAATTCTAAATTCTAAAATTCTAAAATTCTAAATTCTAAAATTCTAAAATTCTAAAATTCTAAAATTCTAAAATTCTAAAATTCTAAAATTCTAAAATTCTAAAATTCTAAAATTCTAAAATTCTAAAATTCTAAAATTCTAAATTCTAAAATTCTAAAATTCTAAAATTCTAAAATTCTAAAATTCTAAAATTCTAAAATTCTAAAATTCTAAAATTCTAAAATTCTAAAATTCTAAAATTCTAAAATTCTAAAATTCTAAAATTCTAAAATTCTAAAATTCTAAAATTCTAAAATTCTAAAATTCTAAAATTCTAAAATTCTAAAATTCTAAAATTCTAAAATTCTAAAATTCTAAAATTCTAAAATTCTAAAATTCTAAAATTCTAAAATTCTAAAATTCTAAAATTCTAAAATTCTAAAATTCTAAAATTCTAAAATTCTAAAATTCTAAAATTCTAAAATTCTAAAATTCTAAAATTCTAAAATTCTAAAATTCTAAAATTCTAAAATTCTAAAATTCTAAAATTCTAAAATTCTAAAATTCTAAAATTCTAAAATTCTAAAATTCTAAAATTCTAAAATTCTAAAATTCTAAAATTCTAAAATTCTAAAATTCTAAAATTCTAAAATTCTAAAATTCTAAAATTCTAAAATTCTAAAATTCTAAAATTCTAAAATTCTAAAATTCTAAAATTCTAAAATTCTAAAATTCTAAAATTCTAAAATTCTAAAATTCTAAAATTCTAAAATTCTAAATTCTAAAATTCTAAAATTCTAAAATTCTAAAATTCTAAAATTCTAAAATTCTAAAATTCTAAAATTCTAAAATTCTAAAATTCTAAAATTCTAAAATTCTAAAATTCTAAAATTCTAAAATTCTAAAATTCTAAAATTCTAAAATTCTAAAATTCTAAAATTCTAAAATTCTAAAATTCTAAAATTCTAAAATTCTAAAATTCTAAAATTCTAAAATTCTAAAATTCTAAAATTCTAAAATTCTAAAATTCTAAAATTCTAAAATTCTAAAATTCTAAAATTCTAAAATTCTAAAATTCTAAAATTCTAAAATTCTAAAATTCTAAAATTCTAAAATTCTAAAATTCTAAAATTCTAAAATTCTAAAATTCTAAAATTCTAAAATTCTAAAATTCTAAAATTCTAAAATTCTAAAATTCTAAAATTCTAAAATTCTAAAATTCTAAAATTCTAAAATTCTAAAATTCTAAAATTCTAAAATTCTAAAATTCTAAAATTCTAAAATTCTAAAATTCTAAAATTCTAAAATTCTAAAATTCTAAAATTCTAAAATTCTAAAATTCTAAAATTCTAAAATTCTAAAATTCTAAAATTCTAAAATTCTAAAATTCTAAAATTCTAAAATTCTAAAATTCTAAAATTCTAAAATTCTAAAATTCTAAAATTCTAAAATTCTAAAATTCTAAAATTCTAAAATTCTAAAATTCTAAAATTCTAAAATTCTAAAATTCTAAAATTCTAAAATTCTAAAATTCTAAAATTCTAAAATTCTAAAATTCTAAAATTCTAAAATTCTAAAATTCTAAAATTCTAAAATTCTAAAATTCTAAAATTCTAAAATTCTAAAATTCTAAAATTCTAAAATTCTAAAATTCTAAAATTCTAAAATTCTAAAATTCTAAAATTCTAAAATTCTAAAATTCTAAAATTCTAAAATTCTAAAATTCTAAAATTCTAAAATTCTAAAATTCTAAAATTCTAAAATTCTAAAATTCTAAAATTCTAAAATTCTAAAATTCTAAAATTCTAAAATTCTAAAATTCTAAAATTCTAAAATTCTAAAATTCTAAAATTCTAAAATTCTAAAATTCTAAAATTCTAAAATTCTAAAATTCTAAAATTCTAAAATTCTAAAATTCTAAAATTCTAAAATTCTAAAATTCTAAAATTCTAAAATTCTAAAATTCTAAAATTCTAAAATTCTAAAATTCTAAAATTCTAAAATTCTAAAATTCTAAAATTCTAAAATTCTAAAATTCTAAAATTCTAAAATTCTAAAATTCTAAAATTCTAAAATTCTAAAATTCTAAAATTCTAAAATTCTAAAATTCTAAAATTCTAAAATTCTAAAATTCTAAAATTCTAAAATTCTAAAATTCTAAAATTCTAAAATTCTAAAATTCTAAAATTCTAAAATTCTAAAATTCTAAAATTCTAAAATTCTAAAATTCTAAAATTCTAAAATTCTAAAATTCTAAAATTCTAAAATTCTAAAATTCTAAAATTCTAAAATTCTAAAATTCTAAAATTCTAAAATTCTAAAATTCTAAAATTCTAAAATTCTAAAATTCTAAAATTCTAAAATTCTAAAATTCTAAAATTCTAAAATTCTAAAATTCTAAAATTCTAAAATTCTAAAATTCTAAAATTCTAAAATTCTAAAATTCTAAAATTCTAAAATTCTAAAATTCTAAAATTCTAAAATTCTAAAATTCTAAAATTCTAAAATTCTAAAATTCTAAAATTCTAAAATTCTAAAATTCTAAAATTCTAAAATTCTAAAATTCTAAAATTCTAAAATTCTAAAATTCTAAAATTCTAAAATTCTAAAATTCTAAAATTCTAAAATTCTAAAATTCTAAAATTCTAAAATTCTAAAATTCTAAAATTCTAAAATTCTAAAATTCTAAAATTCTAAAATTCTAAAATTCTAAAATTCTAAAATTCTAAAATTCTAAAATTCTAAAATTCTAAAATTCTAAAATTCTAAAATTCTAAAATTCTAAAATTCTAAAATTCTAAAATTCTAAAATTCTAAAATTCTAAAATTCTAAAATTCTAAAATTCTAAAATTCTAAAATTCTAAAATTCTAAAATTCTAAAATTCTAAAATTCTAAAATTCTAAAATTCTAAAATTCTAAAATTCTAAAATTCTAAAATTCTAAAATTCTAAAATTCTAAAATTCTAAAATTCTAAAATTCTAAAATTCTAAAATTCTAAAATTCTAAAATTCTAAAATTCTAAAATTCTAAAATTCTAAAATTCTAAAATTCTAAAATTCTAAAATTCTAAAATTCTAAAATTCTAAAATTCTAAAATTCTAAAATTCTAAAATTCTAAAATTCTAAAATTCTAAAATTCTAAAATTCTAAAATTCTAAAATTCTAAAATTCTAAAATTCTAAAATTCTAAAATTCTAAAATTCTAAAATTCTAAAATTCTAAAATTCTAAAATTCTAAAATTCTAAAATTCTAAAATTCTAAAATTCTAAAATTCTAAAATTCTAAAATTCTAAAATTCTAAAATTCTAAAATTCTAAAATTCTAAAATTCTAAAATTCTAAAATTCTAAAATTCTAAAATTCTAAAATTCTAAAATTCTAAAATTCTAAAATTCTAAAATTCTAAAATTCTAAAATTCTAAAATTCTAAAATTCTAAAATTCTAAAATTCTAAAATTCTAAAATTCTAAAATTCTAAAATTCTAAAATTCTAAAATTCTAAAATTCTAAAATTCTAAAATTCTAAAATTCTAAAATTCTAAAATTCTAAAATTCTAAAATTCTAAAATTCTAAAATTCTAAAATTCTAAAATTCTAAAATTCTAAAATTCTAAAATTCTAAAATTCTAAAATTCTAAAATTCTAAAATTCTAAAATTCTAAAATTCTAAAATTCTAAAATTCTAAAATTCTAAAATTCTAAAATTCTAAAATTCTAAAATTCTAAAATTCTAAAATTCTAAAATTCTAAAATTCTAAAATTCTAAAATTCTAAAATTCTAAAATTCTAAAATTCTAAAATTCTAAAATTCTAAAATTCTAAAATTCTAAAATTCTAAAATTCTAAAATTCTAAAATTCTAAAATTCTAAAATTCTAAAATTCTAAAATTCTAAAATTCTAAAATTCTAAAATTCTAAAATTCTAAAATTCTAAAATTCTAAAATTCTAAAATTCTAAAATTCTAAAATTCTAAAATTCTAAAATTCTAAAATTCTAAAATTCTAAAATTCTAAAATTCTAAAATTCTAAAATTCTAAAATTCTAAAATTCTAAAATTCTAAAATTCTAAAATTCTAAAATTCTAAAATTCTAAAATTCTAAAATTCTAAAATTCTAAAATTCTAAAATTCTAAAATTCTAAAATTCTAAAATTCTAAAATTCTAAAATTCTAAAATTCTAAAATTCTAAAATTCTAAAATTCTAAAATTCTAAAATTCTAAAATTCTAAAATTCTAAAATTCTAAAATTCTAAAATTCTAAAATTCTAAAATTCTAAAATTCTAAAATTCTAAAATTCTAAAATTCTAAAATTCTAAAATTCTAAAATTCTAAAATTCTAAAATTCTAAAATTCTAAAATTCTAAAATTCTAAAATTCTAAAATTCTAAAATTCTAAAATTCTAAAATTCTAAAATTCTAAAATTCTAAAATTCTAAAATTCTAAAATTCTAAAATTCTAAAATTCTAAAATTCTAAAATTCTAAAATTCTAAAATTCTAAAATTCTAAAATTCTAAAATTCTAAAATTCTAAAATTCTAAAATTCTAAAATTCTAAAATTCTAAAATTCTAAAATTCTAAAATTCTAAAATTCTAAAATTCTAAAATTCTAAAATTCTAAAATTCTAAAATTCTAAAATTCTAAAATTCTAAAATTCTAAAATTCTAAAATTCTAAAATTCTAAAATTCTAAAATTCTAAAATTCTAAAATTCTAAAATTCTAAAATTCTAAAATTCTAAAATTCT
This sequence comes from Topomyia yanbarensis, assembly GCF_030247195.1. Classification (NCBI taxonomy): domain Eukaryota; kingdom Metazoa; phylum Arthropoda; class Insecta; order Diptera; family Culicidae; genus Topomyia; species Topomyia yanbarensis. The sequence goes on along the minus strand of NW_026683892.1, from coordinate 10,712 downwards.
AAAATTCTAAAATTCTAAAATTCTAAAATTCTAAAATTCTAAAATTCTAAAATTCTAAAATTCTAAAATTCTAAAATTCTAAAATTCTAAAATTCTAAAATTCTAAAATTCTAAAATTCTAAAATTCTAAAATTCTAAAATTCTAAAATTCTAAAATTCTAAAATTCTAAAATTCTAAAATTCTAAAATTCTAAAATTCTAAAATTCTAAAATTCTAAAATTCTAAAATTCTAAAATTCTAAAATTCTAAAATTCTAAAATTCTAAAATTCTAAAATTCTAAAATTCTAAAATTCTAAAATTCTAAAATTCTAAAATTCTAAAATTCTAAAATTCTAAAATTCTAAAATTCTAAAATTCTAAAATTCTAAAATTCTAAAATTCTAAAATTCTAAAATTCTAAAATTCTAAAATTCTAAAATTCTAAAATTCTAAAATTCTAAAATTCTAAAATTCTAAAATTCTAAAATTCTAAAATTCTAAAATTCTAAAATTCTAAAATTCTAAAATTCTAAAATTCTAAAATTCTAAAATTCTAAAATTCTAAAATTCTAAAATTCTAAAATTCTAAAATTCTAAAATTCTAAAATTCTAAAATTCTAAAATTCTAAAATTCTAAAATTCTAAAATTCTAAAATTCTAAAATTCTAAAATTCTAAAATTCTAAAATTCTAAAATTCTAAAATTCTAAAATTCTAAAATTCTAAAATTCTAAAATTCTAAAATTCTAAAATTCTAAAATTCTAAAATTCTAAAATTCTAAAATTCTAAAATTCTAAAATTCTAAAATTCTAAAATTCTAAAATTCTAAAATTCTAAAATTCTAAAATTCTAAAATTCTAAAATTCTAAAATTCTAAAATTCTAAAATTCTAAAATTCTAAAATTCTAAAATTCTAAAATTCTAAAATTCTAAAATTCTAAAATTCTAAAATTCTAAAATTCTAAAATTCTAAAATTCTAAAATTCTAAAATTCTAAAATTCTAAAATTCTAAAATTCTAAAATTCTAAAATTCTAAAATTCTAAAATTCTAAAATTCTAAAATTCTAAAATTCTAAAATTCTAAAATTCTAAAATTCTAAAATTCTAAAATTCTAAAATTCTAAAATTCTAAAATTCTAAAATTCTAAAATTCTAAAATTCTAAAATTCTAAAATTCTAAAATTCTAAAATTCTAAAATTCTAAAATTCTAAAATTCTAAAATTCTAAAATTCTAAAATTCTAAAATTCTAAAATTCTAAAATTCTAAAATTCTAAAATTCTAAAATTCTAAAATTCTAAAATTCTAAAATTCTAAAATTCTAAAATTCTAAAATTCTAAAATTCTAAAATTCTAAAATTCTAAAATTCTAAAATTCTAAAATTCTAAAATTCTAAAATTCTAAAATTCTAAAATTCTAAAATTCTAAAATTCTAAAATTCTAAAATTCTAAAATTCTAAAATTCTAAAATTCTAAAATTCTAAAATTCTAAAATTCTAAAATTCTAAAATTCTAAAATTCTAAAATTCTAAAATTCTAAAATTCTAAAATTCTAAAATTCTAAAATTCTAAAATTCTAAAATTCTAAAATTCTAAAATTCTAAAATTCTAAAATTCTAAAATTCTAAAATTCTAAAATTCTAAAATTCTAAAATTCTAAAATTCTAAAATTCTAAAATTCTAAAATTCTAAAATTCTAAAATTCTAAAATTCTAAAATTCTAAAATTCTAAAATTCTAAAATTCTAAAATTCTAAAATTCTAAAATTCTAAAATTCTAAAATTCTAAAATTCTAAAATTCTAAAATTCTAAAATTCTAAAATTCTAAAATTCTAAAATTCTAAAATTCTAAAATTCTAAAATTCTAAAATTCTAAAATTCTAAAATTCTAAAATTCTAAAATTCTAAAATTCTAAAATTCTAAAATTCTAAAATTCTAAAATTCTAAAATTCTAAAATTCTAAAATTCTAAAATTCTAAAATTCTAAAATTCTAAAATTCTAAAATTCTAAAATTCTAAAATTCTAAAATTCTAAAATTCTAAAATTCTAAAATTCTAAAATTCTAAAATTCTAAAATTCTAAAATTCTAAAATTCTAAAATTCTAAAATTCTAAAATTCTAAAATTCTAAAATTCTAAAATTCTAAAATTCTAAAATTCTAAAATTCTAAAATTCTAAAATTCTAAAATTCTAAAATTCTAAAATTCTAAAATTCTAAAATTCTAAAATTCTAAAATTCTAAAATTCTAAAATTCTAAAATTCTAAAATTCTAAAATTCTAAAATTCTAAAATTCTAAAATTCTAAAATTCTAAAATTCTAAAATTCTAAAATTCTAAAATTCTAAAATTCTAAAATTCTAAAATTCTAAAATTCTAAAATTCTAAAATTCTAAAATTCTAAAATTCTAAAATTCTAAAATTCTAAAATTCTAAAATTCTAAAATTCTAAAATTCTAAAATTCTAAAATTCTAAAATTCTAAAATTCTAAAATTCTAAAATTCTAAAATTCTAAAATTCTAAAATTCTAAAATTCTAAAATTCTAAAATTCTAAAATTCTAAAATTCTAAAATTCTAAAATTCTAAAATTCTAAAATTCTAAAATTCTAAAATTCTAAAATTCTAAAATTCTAAAATTCTAAAATTCTAAAATTCTAAAATTCTAAAATTCTAAAATTCTAAAATTCTAAAATTCTAAAATTCTAAAATTCTAAAATTCTAAAATTCTAAAATTCTAAAATTCTAAAATTCTAAAATTCTAAAATTCTAAAATTCTAAAATTCTAAAATTCTAAAATTCTAAAATTCTAAAATTCTAAAATTCTAAAATTCTAAAATTCTAAAATTCTAAAATTCTAAAATTCTAAAATTCTAAAATTCTAAAATTCTAAAATTCTAAAATTCTAAAATTCTAAAATTCTAAAATTCTAAAATTCTAAAATTCTAAAATTCTAAAATTCTAAAATTCTAAAATTCTAAAATTCTAAAATTCTAAAATTCTAAAATTCTAAAATTCTAAAATTCTAAAATTCTAAAATTCTAAAATTCTAAAATTCTAAAATTCTAAAATTCTAAAATTCTAAAATTCTAAAATTCTAAAATTCTAAAATTCTAAAATTCTAAAATTCTAAAATTCTAAAATTCTAAAATTCTAAAATTCTAAAATTCTAAAATTCTAAAATTCTAAAATTCTAAAATTCTAAAATTCTAAAATTCTAAAATTCTAAAATTCTAAAATTCTAAAATTCTAAAATTCTAAAATTCTAAAATTCTAAAATTCTAAAATTCTAAAATTCTAAAATTCTAAAATTCTAAAATTCTAAAATTCTAAAATTCTAAAATTCTAAAATTCTAAAATTCTAAAATTCTAAAATTCTAAAATTCTAAAATTCTAAAATTCTAAAATTCTAAAATTCTAAAATTCTAAAATTCTAAAATTCTAAAATTCTAAAATTCTAAAATTCTAAAATTCTAAAATTCTAAAATTCTAAAATTCTAAAATTCTAAAATTCTAAAATTCTAAAATTCTAAAATTCTAAAATTCTAAAATTCTAAAATTCTAAAATTCTAAAATTCTAAAATTCTAAAATTCTAAAATTCTAAAATTCTAAAATTCTAAAATTCTAAAATTCTAAAATTCTAAAATTCTAAAATTCTAAAATTCTAAAATTCTAAAATTCTAAAATTCTAAAATTCTAAAATTCTAAAATTCTAAAATTCTAAAATTCTAAAATTCTAAAATTCTAAAATTCTAAAATTCTAAAATTCTAAAATTCTAAAATTCTAAAATTCTAAAATTCTAAAATTCTAAAATTCTAAAATTCTAAAATTCTAAAATTCTAAAATTCTAAAATTCTAAAATTCTAAAATTCTAAAATTCTAAAATTCTAAAATTCTAAAATTCTAAAATTCTAAAATTCTAAAATTCTAAAATTCTAAAATTCTAAAATTCTAAAATTCTAAAATTCTAAAATTCTAAAATTCTAAAATTCTAAAATTCTAAAATTCTAAAATTCTAAAATTCTAAAATTCTAAAATTCTAAAATTCTAAAATTCTAAAATTCTAAAATTCTAAAATTCTAAAATTCTAAAATTCTAAAATTCTAAAATTCTAAAATTCTAAAATTCTAAAATTCTAAAATTCTAAAATTCTAAAATTCTAAAATTCTAAAATTCTAAAATTCTAAAATTCTAAAATTCTAAAATTCTAAAATTCTAAAATTCTAAAATTCTAAAATTCTAAAATTCTAAAATTCTAAAATTCTAAAATTCTAAAATTCTAAAATTCTAAAATTCTAAAATTCTAAAATTCTAAAATTCTAAAATTCTAAAATTCTAAAATTCTAAAATTCTAAAATTCTAAAATTCTAAAATTCTAAAATTCTAAAATTCTAAAATTCTAAAATTCTAAAATTCTAAAATTCTAAAATTCTAAAATTCTAAAATTCTAAAATTCTAAAATTCTAAAATTCTAAAATTCTAAAATTCTAAAATTCTAAAATTCTAAAATTCTAAAATTCTAAAATTCTAAAATTCTAAAATTCTAAAATTCTAAAATTCTAAAATTCTAAAATTCTAAAATTCTAAAATTCTAAAATTCTAAAATTCTAAAATTCTAAAATTCTAAAATTCTAAAATTCTAAAATTCTAAAATTCTAAAATTCTAAAATTCTAAAATTCTAAAATTCTAAAATTCTAAAATTCTAAAATTCTAAAATTCTAAAATTCTAAAATTCTAAAATTCTAAAATTCTAAAATTCTAAAATTCTAAAATTCTAAAATTCTAAAATTCTAAAATTCTAAAATTCTAAAATTCTAAAATTCTAAAATTCTAAAATTCTAAAATTCTAAAATTCTAAAATTCTAAAATTCTAAAATTCTAAAATTCTAAAATTCTAAAATTCTAAAATTCTAAAATTCTAAAATTCTAAAATTCTAAAATTCTAAAATTCTAAAATTCTAAAATTCTAAAATTCTAAAATTCTAAAATTCTAAAATTCTAAAATTCTAAAATTCTAAAATTCTAAAATTCTAAAATTCTAAAATTCTAAAATTCTAAAATTCTAAAATTCTAAAATTCTAAAATTCTAAAATTCTAAAATTCTAAAATTCTAAAATTCTAAAATTCTAAAATTCTAAAATTCTAAAATTCTAAAATTCTAAAATTCTAAAATTCTAAAATTCTAAAATTCTAAAATTCTAAAATTCTAAAATTCTAAAATTCTAAAATTCTAAAATTCTAAAATTCTAAAATTCTAAAATTCTAAAATTCTAAAATTCTAAAATTCTAAAATTCTAAAATTCTAAAATTCTAAAATTCTAAAATTCTAAAATTCTAAAATTCTAAAATTCTAAAATTCTAAAATTCTAAAATTCTAAAATTCTAAAATTCTAAAATTCTAAAATTCTAAAATTCTAAAATTCTAAAATTCTAAAATTCTAAAATTCTAAAATTCTAAAATTCTAAAATTCTAAAATTCTAAAATTCTAAAATTCTAAAATTCTAAAATTCTAAAATTCTAAAATTCTAAAATTCTAAAATTCTAAAATTCTAAAATTCTAAAATTCTAAAATTCTAAAATTCTAAAATTCTAAAATTCTAAAATTCTAAAATTCTAAAATTCTAAAATTCTAAAATTCTAAAATTCTAAAATTCTAAAATTCTAAAATTCTAAAATTCTAAAATTCTAAAATTCTAAAATTCTAAAATTCTAAAATTCTAAAATTCTAAAATTCTAAAATTCTAAAATTCTAAAATTCTAAAATTCTAAAATTCTAAAATTCTAAAATTCTAAAATTCTAAAATTCTAAAATTCTAAAATTCTAAAATTCTAAAATTCTAAAATTCTAAAATTCTAAAATTCTAAAATTCTAAAATTCTAAAATTCTAAAATTCTAAAATTCTAAAATTCTAAAATTCTAAAATTCTAAAATTCTAAAATTCTAAAATTCTAAAATTCTAAAATTCTAAAATTCTAAAATTCTAAAATTCTAAAATTCTAAAATTCTAAAATTCTAAAATTCTAAAATTCTAAAATTCTAAAATTCTAAAATTCTAAAATTCTAAAATTCTAAAATTCTAAAATTCTAAAATTCTAAAATTCTAAAATTCTAAAATTCTAAAATTCTAAAATTCTAAAATTCTAAAATTCTAAAATTCTAAAATTCTAAAATTCTAAAATTCTAAAATTCTAAAATTCTAAAATTCTAAAATTCTAAAATTCTAAAATTCTAAAATTCTAAAATTCTAAAATTCTAAAATTCTAAAATTCTAAAATTCTAAAATTCTAAAATTCTAAAATTCTAAAATTCTAAAATTCTAAAATTCTAAAATTCTAAAATTCTAAAATTCTAAAATTCTAAAATTCTAAAATTCTAAAATTCTAAAATTCTAAAATTCTAAAATTCTAAAATTCTAAAATTCTAAAATTCTAAAATTCTAAAATTCTAAAATTCTAAAATTCTAAAATTCTAAAATTCTAAAATTCTAAAATTCTAAAATTCTAAAATTCTAAAATTCTAAAATTCTAAAATTCTAAAATTCTAAAATTCTAAAATTCTAAAATTCTAAAATTCTAAAATTCTAAAATTCTAAAATTCTAAAATTCTAAAATTCTAAAATTCTAAAATTCTAAAATTCTAAAATTCTAAAATTCTAAAATTCTAAAATTCTAAAATTCTAAAATTCTAAAATTCTAAAATTCTAAAATTCTAAAATTCTAAAATTCTAAAATTCTAAAATTCTAAAATTCTAAAATTCTAAAATTCTAAAATTCTAAAATTCTAAAATTCTAAAATTCTAAAATTCTAAAATTCTAAAATTCTAAAATTCTAAAATTCTAAAATTCTAAAATTCTAAAATTCTAAAATTCTAAAATTCTAAAATTCTAAAATTCTAAAATTCTAAAATTCTAAAATTCTAAAATTCTAAAATTCTAAAATTCTAAAATTCTAAAATTCTAAAATTCTAAAATTCTAAAATTCTAAAATTCTAAAATTCTAAAATTCTAAAATTCTAAAATTCTAAAATTCTAAAATTCTAAAATTCTAAAATTCTAAAATTCTAAAATTCTAAAATTCTAAAATTCTAAAATTCTAAAATTCTAAAATTCTAAAATTCTAAAATTCTAAAATTCTAAAATTCTAAAATTCTAAAATTCTAAAATTCTAAAATTCTAAAATTCTAAAATTCTAAAATTCTAAAATTCTAAAATTCTAAAATTCTAAAATTCTAAAATTCTAAAATTCTAAAATTCTAAAATTCTAAAATTCTAAAATTCTAAAATTCTAAAATTCTAAAATTCTAAAATTCTAAAATTCTAAAATTCTAAAATTCTAAAATTCTAAAATTCTAAAATTCTAAAATTCTAAAATTCTAAAATTCTAAAATTCTAAAATTCTAAAATTCTAAAATTCTAAAATTCTAAAATTCTAAAATTCTAAAATTCTAAAATTCTAAAATTCTAAAATTCTAAAATTCTAAAATTCTAAAATTCTAAAATTCTAAAATTCTAAAATTCTAAAATTCTAAAATTCTAAAATTCTAAAATTCTAAAATTCTAAAATTCTAAAATTCTAAAATTCTAAAATTCTAAAATTCTAAAATTCTAAAATTCTAAAATTCTAAAATTCTAAAATTCTAAAATTCTAAAATTCTAAAATTCTAAAATTCTAAAATTCTAAAATTCTAAAATTCTAAAATTCTAAAATTCTAAAATTCTAAAATTCTAAAATTCTAAAATTCTAAAATTCTAAAATTCTAAAATTCTAAAATTCTAAAATTCTAAAATTCTAAAATTCTAAAATTCTAAAATTCTAAAATTCTAAAATTCTAAAATTCTAAAATTCTAAAATTCTAAAATTCTAAAATTCTAAAATTCTAAAATTCTAAAATTCTAAAATTCTAAAATTCTAAAATTCTAAAATTCTAAAATTCTAAAATTCTAAAATTCTAAAATTCTAAAATTCTAAAATTCTAAAATTCTAAAATTCTAAAATTCTAAAATTCTAAAATTCTAAAATTCTAAAATTCTAAAATTCTAAAATTCTAAAATTCTAAAATTCTAAAATTCTAAAATTCTAAAATTCTAAAATTCTAAAATTCTAAAATTCTAAAATTCTAAAATTCTAAAATTCTAAAATTCTAAAATTCTAAAATTCTAAAATTCTAAAATTCTAAAATTCTAAAATTCTAAAATTCTAAAATTCTAAAATTCTAAAATTCTAAAATTCTAAAATTCTAAAATTCTAAAATTCTAAAATTCTAAAATTCTAAAATTCTAAAATTCTAAAATTCTAAAATTCTAAAATTCTAAAATTCTAAAATTCTAAAATTCTAAAATTCTAAAATTCTAAAATTCTAAAATTCTAAAATTCTAAAATTCTAAAATTCTAAAATTCTAAAATTCTAAAATTCTAAAATTCTAAAATTCTAAAATTCTAAAATTCTAAAATTCTAAAATTCTAAAATTCTAAAATTCTAAAATTCTAAAATTCTAAAATTCTAAAATTCTAAAATTCTAAAATTCTAAAATTCTAAAATTCTAAAATTCTAAAATTCTAAAATTCTAAAATTCTAAAATTCTAAAATTCTAAAATTCTAAAATTCTAAAATTCTAAAATTCTAAAATTCTAAAATTCTAAAATTCTAAAATTCTAAAATTCTAAAATTCTAAAATTCTAAAATTCTAAAATTCTAAAATTCTAAAATTCTAAAATTCTAAAATTCTAAAATTCTAAAATTCTAAAATTCTAAAATTCTAAAATTCTAAAATTCTAAAATTCTAAAATTCTAAAATTCTAAAATTCTAAAATTCTAAAATTCTAAAATTCTAAAATTCTAAAATTCTAAAATTCTAAAATTCTAAAATTCTAAAATTCTAAAATTCTAAAATTCTAAAATTCTAAAATTCTAAAATTCTAAAATTCTAAAATTCTAAAATTCTAAAATTCTAAAATTCTAAAATTCTAAAATTCTAAAATTCTAAAATTCTAAAATTCTAAAATTCTAAAATTCTAAAATTCTAAAATTCTAAAATTCTAAAATTCTAAAATTCTAAAATTCTAAAATTCTAAAATTCTAAAATTCTAAAATTCTAAAATTCTAAAATTCTAAAATTCTAAAATTCTAAAATTCTAAAATTCTAAAATTCTAAAATTCTAAAATTCTAAAATTCTAAAATTCTAAAATTCTAAAATTCTAAAATTCTAAAATTCTAAAATTCTAAAATTCTAAAATTCTAAAATTCTAAAATTCTAAAATTCTAAAATTCTAAAATTCTAAAATTCTAAAATTCTAAAATTCTAAAATTCTAAAATTCTAAAATTCTAAAATTCTAAAATTCTAAAATTCTAAAATTCTAAAATTCTAAAATTCTAAAATTCTAAAATTCTAAAATTCTAAAATTCTAAAATTCTAAAATTCTAAAATTCTAAAATTCTAAAATTCTAAAATTCTAAAATTCTAAAATTCTAAAATTCTAAAATTCTAAAATTCTAAAATTCTAAAATTCTAAAATTCTAAAATTCTAAAATTCTAAAATTCTAAAATTCTAAAATTCTAAAATTCTAAAATTCTAAAATTCTAAAATTCTAAAATTCTAAAATTCTAAAATTCTAAAATTCTAAAATTCTAAAATTCTAAAATTCTAAAATTCTAAAATTCTAAAATTCTAAAATTCTAAAATTCTAAAATTCTAAAATTCTAAAATTCTAAAATTCTAAAATTCTAAAATTCTAAAATTCTAAAATTCTAAAATTCTAAAATTCTAAAATTCTAAAATTCTAAAATTCTAAAATTCTAAAATTCTAAAATTCTAAAATTCTAAAATTCTAAAATTCTAAAATTCTAAAATTCTAAAATTCTAAAATTCTAAAATTCTAAAATTCTAAAATTCTAAAATTCTAAAATTCTAAAATTCTAAAATTCTAAAATTCTAAAATTCTAAAATTCTAAAATTCTAAAATTCTAAAATTCTAAAATTCTAAAATTCTAAGATTCTAAAATTCTAAAATTCTAAAATTCTAAAAATCTAAAATTCCAAATTCTAAAATTCTATTCTAGAATTCTAATATTCTGATATTCTAAAATTCTAAACTTGTAGAATTTTAAAATTCTAATGTTCTAAAATTTTAAGGTTTTAAAATACCAAAATTCTAAAATTCTTAGATTCTAAGATTAATAAATTCTTAAGCATTAAAATTCTGAAGTACTAAAATTCTAAAATACCAAAATACTTAAATTCTAAAATTCTGTTGATCAGTTCCTGGCATCTATTATATAGCTCTAGTTGTTGCACCGTTTCTCTCCAGATTGCTAATACAATTTTCATCTTCAATCGCATTTTTCTCAATTGCCAGTTTTGCAACATGGGACAATTGGGCGTAGAACGGCAGTATAGTTGATGCACAAATATTGTGATGTTGTAGCAATGTAATCAATCAAGGTTAACTACTGATTCTCTACCAGAATGATAATAAGATGAACATCATGAACACGCTAGAGAATCCCCTCCGATACAGGTCTTACCGTATCATAGCATGGATAGCGACATGAAAACTGTCGAATAGAAATTGACAATAGCTTGAAGTAACAACCTGATGTTGCTCCAGATATATATGATCTAAGATAATGTTGGACCCTCCATCCCCTCAAAGAATAGAGAAAGGAATACAACTTCTCTCTATTCATAGCTAGCACCAACACAATAATCTATCGGTTTACTATCAA